>NC_080047.1:19773862-19786362 GCF_026212465.1 Amaranthus tricolor
TAAGAATGATAAAAGGAAAAAGGTCTATGTTGATCTCCCTAGTAGTAAAATCTGTTCCTTTTGTGGTAAAATTGGACACCTAAAACATCAATGTATAAAGAGGGAACAGCATACCAAAGCAAATAAAAATTATGTCGAACGCATATGGATTAAGAAATGTGATTCAAGTATTGTCGACAAGGAACCCAAGGATGAATGGGTTCCTGTACCTAACCATTAAGTTGCTTTGCAGGTTCAAGTGAGGGGGAACAACTCATGGTATCTCGACAGTGGGTGTTCCAAGCATATGACGGGTGACAAATCTAAATTTCTCTGACTTGAAGCCTATGATGGGGGAACAGTAACCTTCGGCGACAACATGAAGGGTGAGATAATTGCCAAAGGAAAGGTTGGAAGGTCAAGTTCCCATGCCATTGATAACGTATTTTTAGTCGAGAATTTAAAACACAATTTGCAAAGTATTTCTCAATTTTGTGACAAAGGTAACTCTGTTAAGTTTACTTCTGAACAATGCATAATTTCTAGGAACAACACAGGAGACCCTGTGCTTGAGGGAATCAGAAAAGTGAACACTTATGTAGTGGACCTGGACACTGTTCCCAAAACCAGTCTAACGTGTTTAAGTGTCATAGAAGAAGACCCACTACTTTGGCATAAGCGACTAGGTCATGCTAGTTATTCATTGATTAATGCATTAAGATCAAAAGACCTAGTTAGAGGACTACCAGCTATAAAATTTCTTAAGGAAGAAATTTGTGATTCTTGTGCCAAAAGAAAACAAGTGAGGTCATCCTTTAAATCAAAGAATTTGGTGACTACCATTAGACCGTTAGAATTAATTCATATGGATTTATGTGGACCTATGAGAACACAAAGCCGTAGTGGCAAAAGTTATGTGTTTATTGTTGTTGATGATTATAGTAGATTCACTTGGACATTATTTTTGGTAAGCAAAGATGAAGCTTTTGATGAGTTTGTTTCTTTTGCTAATAAAATACAAAAATCTACCAATAATCAAATTGTTCACATAAGGTCTGATCATGGGAAAGAATTTAAAAATTCAAACTTCATGAATTATTGCAATGAACATGGTATAAATCACAATTTTTCCGCACCTAGAACACCACAACAAAATGGAGTGGTAGAAAGGAAAAATAGGACCTTAGAAGAAATAGCTAGGACCATGTTGATTGCTAGTGGTCTACCTAGAAATTTTTGGGCTGAAGCCGTCAATACTGCATGCTATATTCTTAATCGTGTATTAATAAGACCAATCACTTCAAAAACACCTTATGAATTACTCAAAGGTGTTAAACCAAATATTTCCTACTTTCGTATATTTGGATGCAAATGTTTTGTACATGTAAATGGAAAACGAAATGTAGGCAAATTTGATGAAAGAAGTGATGAAGCAGTATTTCTTGGTTACTCATCACAAAGTAAAGCTTACAGAGTTTACAACAAAAGAACAATGTGTGTAGAAGAATCAGTTCATGTTAATTTTGATGAAACTAACTTTTCAACAAGTTAACAAGATATCAATGATGTTAAAATTGGTCTTGCTCATCTAGAGAACGATGATGAAGAAATAAAAGTGTTAGAACAAGGAACAGCAGGTGAACAGGCAATACAAGAAGATGCAGAAGAAACTGACCAAGTTCAGGAACTGCCAGTACAAGAGGACCAGCAGACTGTTCCCAATCCAGCTGTTCCCGCAGATGAGCAGAATGAACCAGTATCTGAACAGAATGACAATCAAGTTGCTGAACAAGAACATGCAACTGTTCCCACAAGAGAATTTGTGCCTAAACCTTGGAAATATCAAAGTTATCATCCTCTTGATTCGATTATAAGTGATATAAATAAGGGAACACAAACAAAATCCCAAATGAGAAATTTTTGTGCACACTTTGCGTTCCTATCATCACTTGAACCTAAAAATCACGAGGAAGCTTTAAAGGACTCCGAATGGGTCGTAGCCATGCAAGATGAATTGAACGAGTTTGAAAGAAATAAAGTATGGCACTTAGAACCCAAACCAAAACACAAGAAGGTAATTGGTTTGAAATGGGTATTTCGGAATCAGCTAGATGAACATGGAATAATAGTGAGAAATAAAGCAAGACTCGTGGTCAAAGGGTACAATCAATAAGAAGGTATTGATTACACTGAGACTTTTGCTACAGTAGCAAGGTTAGAGGCTATTAGAATCTTAATTTCTTTTGCTGCATTCATGAACTTTAAACTGTATCAAATGGATGTAAAATGTGCTTTCTTAAATGGTTTTCTTGATGAAGAAGTTTTTGTTGAACAACCCCCTGGTTTTGAGAACACCTCTAGTCTTGATCATGTCTACAAGCTTGACAAAGCTTTATATGGCTTGAAGCAAGCTCCTAGGCAATGGTATGAAAGACTATCAAAGTTTTTGATTCAAAATAACTTTGTAAGAGGAAAAATTGATAAAACCTTATTCTTTAAGAATAAAGGTTATGATATTTTAGTTGTTCAAATTTATGTTGATGATATTATTTTCGGTGCGACCAATGATTTGTTATGTAAAGAATTTGCCAACCTTATGGGCACAGAATTTGAAATGAGCATGATGGGAGAATTAAATTTCTTCCTTGGTTTGCAAATTAAACAAACTGAAAATGGTATTTTTATTCATCAACAAAAATACATAAAAGAACTTCTTAAGAAATATGGGCTAAACAACGCTAAAACCAACCATACACCCATGGTTACAAATGTTAGATTAGATGAAGACCTAAAAGGAACTAACGTAGATCAAACAATGTATCGAGGCATGATAGGCTCCTTATTGTATATAACTGCAAGTAGACCCGATATTTCATTTAGTGTTGGTTTATGTGCTAGATTTCAGTCCAATCCCAAAGAATCACATCTCACAGCAGTAAAACGGATTTTAAGATATTTGAAGGGAACAGACGACTTGTCCCTACTTTATCCTAAAAGTGACGTTTATGATTTAAAAGGTTTTGGTGATGCAGATTATGCAGGTGATCTAGTTAATAGAAAAAGCACGTCAGGTATGGTACAATTTCTTGGTTCATGTTTAGTTTCATGGAGTTCCAAGAAACAAAACACGGTTGCATTATCCACAGCCGAAGCTGAATACGTAGCAGCAGCAGCTTGCTGTTCCCAAATGCTTTGGATAAAACAGCAACTAAGAGATTTTGGTATTAAAATTGAATGCATTCCTATTTATTGTGATAATACCAGTGCCATATGTATATCTAAAGATCCAGTGCATCACTCACAAGCTAAACATATACATATTAGACATCATTTTCTTAAGGATAATGTAGAAAACAAAAATATTATATTAAAGCATGTTAACACTAATGAACAAGTTGCAGATATTCTGACCAAACCACTTCCATGGGAACAATATGAAAAGATGAGATTGGAACTTGGTATGATCAAGCTCCACTAAAGTTAGTTGCATATATTTCCCATTGAAGCATCATGAGAATGAAAAGGTCAGGAATCAACCTCAATATCTTGATTGAAAATCAATTATTGAATGGATAATGTAAACACTTAATAAAGTTCGTACCATGAATGTCTTCTAATTTGCATGTGATAATCCGATCAGACCAAAGCAGTTGTTCATTATTCTCTTCATATAAAATCTCACAATATCACAATTCATCTCAATACTATCTTATTTTATTTTCATTATTTTTATTTCATATCTCTATAAAAACAGCCAACATAATCAAAAAAAAAAAAGGGGGAAAACGGTTTTTTTTACTCAAGTAATGCAAAGGGCAATAAAGAGATGGGACTTGAAGGAGTAAACCGTCACTTCAATCATTTAAACTCCCCCCCTTTACGTCATAACACTACACTCCCCCAAACCTTTCTCTCAACCTCTCACTCAAGAAACCGTCCTTCTCCCTTCTCTCAACACCTTCAAAAATTCAAAAATGAAATCCCCAAAATCCTCTAAATCCGACAAGAAAACTACCAAATCCCGTACACCAGACCAGCCAAAACCACTAAGAGTAGTTCTTCCTCCACCATTACTGAATGCTGCACCACCCACACCAACAGAAACCACACAAGAATCACCCAACACTCCACTGAACCCACAGGTACCAAAAGCAAGATTCCATCACCAAAAAGTGGTTCATCTTCCAAAGTAGTTAAGCGTTTGAAGCATGTTGATCCAAACAGTGCCGAAGAAGTTTCAAAGGAGATGACAGTAGGGTTCGGGTTGGATAAGTATTGGTATGATTCTACTCACTTTCCTAAATTGCATGACATTTAAAAAAATTAAGAATGAGAATCATTGATGTCCACTTTCAGTTGCAATTCCATTTTTCCAAACTTAATGAGAGAATTTATTTTAAATTTCTCTAATGATGGTGGAATGTGTTCTAGTATTGTTAAAAACGTTAAAATTGAATTTAACAGTGCTATATTGGGGGAATGGTTTAATGTTCCCAATGTTGGTTTTGATACATATTATATTGGGTCGAAGATTGCATTTTCTGGCATCAATGAACGAACAATTCTAAAATTTTTAGGGGTTGATCAAAAGAAGGGGAAGATCAGTCACAATGTTTTGTCTCCCATGCATAAATTGTTGTACAATGTTGCTCGCAGATTCATTTTACCACGAAACTCAAAACGTAGTCAAGTGAGTTTGTGTGACGCCACTTTAATTTACTACATGGAAAAACATATTAAAATAAATTTTCTTTCATTGATGATCTCTCATTTATCAGACTGCATTGAAAAGAAAAGTTTCATTGGTTATGGAGGGTTGCTAACCTGGATTTTTAGAAAATTTGAGGTCCCATTGGAAGGGTTGGAGTTCCCAATGGGTCCCAATATGAAAATTGGTGCGAAATGTTTACAAAATTTGCATTTAAAATTGAATGATGAGGGGATATTAATGCATGAGGAGGTTGTATAAGTTGGATCTGAAGAAGAAGGAGCTGAAGAAGTTGAAGAGGAAAAGGAGAACAAGGAGAATAAGAAAGAAAAGGAACAAGATTCTGTTCCCTCTGAAAATATTGAAACAACTGAAAAAGGGGAACAGGACGGAGCTGCAAGTAAGGGGGAAAAGGAAGAACAGAAAGAAGCCTTGGATGATAATGTTCCTCACAATCTCTGCAGTGATTCCAGTGATGAAGAGATTGTGTTGGCTATGAGGAAAAAGGCTAAGTCAATACAAAGGAAGAGTAGGAGGTTGGCCTCGAAATGCAAGGCTACTGTGGTTGATGAAACTACATCTGACACCATACCTGAGCCAACACCTAATGAACCTTCCTCTCCCAAGCCAGCCACTCTACCACAACATCAAATACCATCACCACCACAATCACCTATCCAGTTTACACCACCACCACAATCACACACTTCACCTAACATTGGTTGTACTAACTTTGACTCTATTCCTGCAGCTTCTTCAAATTCCATTCTCTCCAAGCTCCTTGATCTACAGTCTCAATTCACTGCCTTTCAAGATGAAATTCGCGTCTCTCTTGCCTCAATTGTTGATCAACTTACCCTGATGGAAAACCGTCATGGTGCAAAGTTGGACACTGTTGAAGTGCAGACCGAATACATTGATGAAGAAGAGACCGCCCCTTGATCCCTCTCCTCAAAATTTTAATGATTTGTTGGATGTGACACTTATCAAACAATTTCTCTTTCTGTTGTTGTACCATCTGGGGTACAACATTGTATCTGTTTGTTGAACAATTACTACATTTTCTTTTCTTGCTTTTATTTTCATGGTCTGTGATGCTTAACTCTATGCAGATTTGAATTGCTTTTCATGGAACTTACTTTCATTTGTTGCTTCTTGGTTTCATCACTGACAAATTTATATGGTTTGTGCTGAGGTTAGATGCCCCCAATTCTTTTTGATTGATGACAAAAGGGGGAAGAGATGCACAAACTTAAGAGAAGTTGTGAATACACAGTCTCCATATCTTGATAGATTGATTTATATTGCTCTTTAATGGAAATTATTGCATACTATGATCTGCTAAGGGCTTAAAATATCATTATCTAAGTTGATCTGCGCTGTTAAGTTTAATTGTTGTTTAATTTTTTTAATTTTATCATATTATTTGTTAATTTGTGTTAGTTTAAACTATTTTTGTGTTAGTTTAATTATTTATGTTATGTTTTTGTATGGAGTAAATTGTTCTACTATGAGTGCTTGGTAAATTATATTGTAACACGTTAATTTACTAAGTTATTTGGAGTTACTTTAATCTCTAGTACACTCTAAGAATTTCGCTTTACTCTATTTTACTTACGTTTGTTTCTAAAGTTTGTTTTCATCAAAAAGGGGGAATTTGTTGGCCTCTTAGGTTTTGATGATTACTTCACTTCTAAATAAACAAACATGTTTTAGAGATTGTTTTGTAGGTGAATATCCGATTTTGTTAATCGTTGAAGAAGCCTATGACTTGGTTCGTGGAAGTTGTACATGTCTCAAATATCCAAGAAGTTGGACAATTGCTTTAGAAGTCAGTTTACTGTTCCTAGAGTTAAAGTCCTGACGAAAGTTGTAGATGGAGACAGTGCGCTGTTCCCCACGATAAAGGTCTGAAGAAGACATTGACTGGAAGTTACGAAAATTACGTTTTCTGTTTTTAGTTAATGTAAAAGGTTAAAAGTTTAATTAGTTGCTTAATTAAATTAATTTATTAATTGGCAAAAAGTTTTTTTAAACGCCTAAAAATATGGAGAAGACTTATTCCTCACTTTGAATTAATCTCCTATAAATTCGGACACCCAAGAGATTTATTCTCTACTTTGAACAAGTCTCCTATAATTTAGGATCTTCCTAGTGACTCATGTACTATTAACCGTACAAGAAAACCGCAGTCATTTTCCACCTCTACTTTCAACAACTTTCCAATTTTCTTTGGGAGCAAGTAAGTAAATGAAAGTCGTGGGATGAGTGCACTACATGGAAATCGTGGGTTAAGTGCACTGATGGCTGTTCCCTTTATAAACGAGGGAAGCTACGCTCAACCGATATCCATCTAAGAGTGTCCTTAAGGTGAGATCAAAATAAGAAAAATATTTTGTTCATGAATTTGCCAATTAATTCATTGTATTTTTCTTGAGCAACTACTTAATTTTAATCTTCTTAAGAATTGGCCTTGTAAGGGTAATTGAGTGTTTTTGTTGTAATTAGACTTAAGGGAAGTCTAGGGGAATAGAGAAGCTTCAAGAGAAGCGTGAGAAGAGAAAGAGAAGGAGAAAAGAAAAGAATAGAAATAGGCCTAGAGTAGAGAAGCTTCAAGTGAAGCTTATTTGTTTTATGTAATTGTAATTGATTGCCTAAAACATAGTGAGAATTTTGAAATCCCGGGGGGTCGTGGTTTTCCTTCTTGTTAGGCCAAGAAGGTTTCCACGTAAAATCTTTGTCTCCTTTTATTATTTTTCTTTTTGTTTTTGAGTTTAAGTTTGTTCTTTACTTGATACAATTCCGCAAAAATTAGAGGCAAAAATCTTAAACCTAATACACAACAATTCACCCCCCCTCTTGTTGCATTCGATCATCTATTAGCATTCCTACAAATAATAATAATAATAATAATAATAATAATAATTACAACGGCAATAATAATAATAATAATAATACTGCACCTGTAACAACCCGACTTATCGTTGACTAGGTAAACAGAGTCGTCACGGGGATTATTTCCCAAGAAACTTAAATCATATCCCAAAATCTGGGCAAAGGAATCACCAGCTCTATTACGAAACCAACAAAGTTAACTCTCAAACCAAATATCTAATCTAAACATAAACTAACCATACAACTCACTACGAGTCCATTATATTCAACATAATCAGAACTAATCAGAATTAATATACATTAAACAAATTCCTAATACAGACTATAAGCTTCCACGGCCTCAGCTCAAAAGGACATCCTTAGCACTCTCTCCAACTTTGCTAACCCGATTATTCCCGACCGGATCCGATCTATAATTAGCTAAAAGATGGAAACAACAAGGAATCAGATTAAACTGAGTGAGAAGCAACAATCCAAAACAATTAAACACAGCAATTCAAAACAATGGTTTAAAAGCAACATCAGTTTCCTAGATCTATGTGCGCACAGGGAGTCTATTTGAGAGGAACATCCATAGCTCTAAGGCTATGTCTCTCTCGGGTGAAGCTAGTCAATATCTCAATGACAATTCGCTTCAAAAACAGGGAGTAGGGAACCATGTTCCTCAACTCCGTCAATGACCAGCTCGCAAGCCCGATCCATTGACCATATCAATATCAGCATAATCATTCATAAACATTTATCACATTCATATAAATTTCACAAACTTTAAATAAACATTTTACAAATGGTAGCCTGGCCAGACCCCTTTTAAGGGACTGTTACTACTCACCAAAAGAACGCTTCAAGAGGCTAAGTCTGCTACCCCGCGATTATTAGAAGGGCTCTTCGATAAAGTCGCCTCCTGAAGCATAACAACATAGCATCACAACAACGCATACGATACTACAGCTAGGTTCATATAGTTCATTACTACTCATCCTTAGAGCGCATAGTTTCACCAGCTATTCTAATATTTCCACTTAAACACTAATATATACATTCAAACTCAATGTTAGAAATCCTCAAAGAATCACATAATACTTTCAAGAATATCAAATTATTCGATACTTACCCATAACTCTTGGTTTTAACATTTCTAAGCATCATATACTAGTAAAACTTGATCTTTAATTCACCATTTACATCTTATTAAACTGGAAGTAACCATTCTAGCCCACAATCGCTATTGCTCATAAATAATTTAATAATCCATCTAAAATATTAAATCATCTAACAATTAGCTCTTAACGAGTATCCACAACCCAAAATAATTAATCTCAACTTCACCCAAATCTATCAATCAACATAATACCCATAACAAGTTCTCAAATCAACAAACATCTAATATATCACCTAAGAGTATCACTTTACTCAATTACTTGTCATCATCATTATCAAAACCTCCATGAACAGCTAACATTTACGTGAGAAGTTCATTAACCCAACCAAAATCAAGACATCATCATCATCATCATTATTTTCCATAAATTCCTAATTCCTAACAATAATTATCCAATATCTCATATCCAGCTAATATTCCCAATCAATATAACTCATCTAATTAACTATATAAATTCAAGATTCAACAAAAATTAAAGCTTAATTCATGACGAAGGAGCACGCTAATGAAAGTATGTCAATGAAATCAACCTCATATTAATAAAACCCAATTGAAGGATAACTACTAACCCTAAACACATGATAAAAAGAGTACTCAATTTGAACTCCAACTTTAATTATGAACAAGTAAATCAAAAATATCATTTTCGAATTTACAAGACACCCTGCTAGCGTTTTGGGTATAACTTCCTCATACGAACTCATTTTGGAGCGATTCAAGTGCCCACGCGACCGTGACTCGGAGCTCTACAATTCTTATGAAGGAACCAGAACCCAAAAACAATTAGAACTACTTCGAAAGTGGCCAAAACAGAACGTTCAAATTCCGGACTGAAATTTCAATAAATACCAAACTTTATACTAGAAATCAAATAACCCAAAAACCAATACTAATCAACACTAAAAAAACCCAACTAAAGACTTCAAAATGGATGAACAAAGAACACAAAAGGATTTTCAGATCTTTCTTCTTTAATGGAATAAATTCTACAAATATATTCATCTGTTTACATGTAATTTCGATTAGAAATAGTTAGGGTTCGAACATATGAAAAGAAAATCGATTATAAAAGATGAGTAAAATGAAATTACACATAGAAATTAAGAGATTTAATACCTTAGTTTTTTTACACCAACAATTACAAGAAGAAGGAACACCGGTAATGGTTGTAGAACCACCGTGAGAAGCGGTGTTCGTGTTCGGTGAAAGCCGCCACTGATTTTGCTGCACAGAGAGAAGGGAACACGAAAGGACCAGTTGAATTAACGAGAAGATGATTAATCTAGCTTGAAGGCACTCGAAATTTCAGAAGGAGGAAGGTGATGAAGATGTTGATGGTGTTGTTGATTGCTCGAAGAAGAAGGAAGGAAAAGGGAAAGGGGAATTGGGTTACTGATTTGGGGTATGGGTATATAATAATCTTTTTTTTTTTTAATTTTAATCTTAAAATTAGGATAAGACTATGTTAAGGTTTTTGGCACTTAGCCTACCTTGCCGCCCACTTCCAAGTTTTTTTTTTTCCAATTTTTTTTATTTTTTATTTATTATTATTATTATTATTATAACCCACTTAACTCACTTGATTCACGGTAATTTCTAATTAGTTAAAGGCCCAAAATGATTTTATTTATTTTAAATTCCCGAATGTCACAGCACCAACCGATTTTTTCCCTAGTGCAGCACGCAAAGTTTTCATTACCGAGGCGGGGGACGATTTAGCGACCAACAAGCTGGTCACCAGGCTGAAAAGTCAAATTGTCTGGTCTTGTCATTACAGTCAGCGACCACTTTGCTCGTCGCCATACTGAAAAGTAAACCTGTTTAGTCTTGTCATTGGTGGTCGCCAACTTCAGATGAATCACCCTAATTCCTCAACTCCTACGACTCCATCCTCATTTTCCATATTTCTTCATTTTCCATACTTCTTCATTTTCAATTCCTTGTACTTCCCCTTTAAAATTTCTTTTCCTCCATTAATCTCATTCTCTTTTTAATTTTCTTTTCTCTCTTAAATCATTTTCATCATTTTGTGGTTACTACTCATCTTCAACTCTAAAAATCTCATCTTCTTATTAAAAGGTTAGTGTTTATTGTGTATTTTTTTTTAATTTTTTCAATGTTCTTGACGATTATGATGATAAATTATGTTTGAATGGTTTTTTTTTTTGTTTGATTTCGAGCTATGGAGTACATTATCATCTTCAACATGTGTTTTCTTGTTATTTCATGATGTTTATGTTGAATTATGTATGTTTTTTTTAAATTTCGGATTATGGTATATTTTGAGCATGTCTAATGTTATTATTTTGTTTCGTCATTATTTGTATGTTTTTAACATTTTCGAATTATGGTATAAGTTGAGCATGTTTAATATTATTTTTATGCATTTTTTGAATTTCGGAGTAATTTATATTTTCGAATTATGAATTATGGTATACTTTGAGCATGTTTTATGTTATATTTTTCTACATTTCTTTTATTTAGAATGTAACTTTGGAATTATAGAGTAATTTATTTTTAATATGATGTTATTATCTAGTTTCGAATTTTTTTTTTATATTTTCGATTTTTTGAGCATGTCTAATGTCAATTAAAACAGTTTTTTTTTAAAATTTTTAAATGTAATTTTCGAATTACTTTAATAGTATACGTAGTAATGTTTAGTTTGGGATGAAATAATTCATTATGTAGATAAAATTGGGACATTTTCTGGTATAGATAAGATTGATTTTAGTTGAAAATAATATTAGGGTTTGAAATAAATATTATAGGCAAAATGAACAGCGACCCTAATGATTGGGCTAGCAACTATTTCTTGAATAATTTGTCGACTCGCAACGACAACAATAGCGACGAAGACAACAATAACCCAGCTCATGGCAGTAGTGAAAATACTCCAAGTGATTCCATACATAATATGAAAGAGGACGATGGAGACGATCCTCGTCCGAATCTTCCATGGCTACCAACAATAAACAAGTAAATGTTTTTATCATCTTATTATCATTAATATTTTTTCAATATTAAAATTTCATTGTAAACTAATTTTGTTAATTATTGTAAGATTTAATCCGATATCCGGGAACACCATTGCATCCAAAATAAGGGCTACCTTTAATTATAGGCAAGATGTCGAAGGTAGTAGTTGGAAGGGTGTGACCAAACCCACCAAAGATTTTTATTTTAATGAATTTAAGGTAAAAATATTATTTTGTTGTTTATTTTGAGACTTTTTTATATATAAATTATTTTAAGTATTTTATTTGATGAAATATTTATGTATTTAGAAACAATACAAATGGGACCCTCGCCTCGATCATTTTGTTCGAAGGTCATGGGAGGAAAAAGCCGCAAAGCGCTATGCGGATATGCTTTTCAAATGGCGCAGGACGTTGAAAAGCAAGCCTGAATTTAAACCTCCTTCCATCGATAATGAGACCTGGGCGCGATCAAAGGCTGATTGGGAACGCCCAGATAATAAAGCCGTTTCGGCTAGGAATTCCTCCAATAGACATGGAGGAAAAGATAAAGCTGAAGCCACCCATATAGGTGGCTCAATCCCGCACGCCAGAACAATGCGGGATTTGATGAGTATTTAGTTAATTAAGTAGTATTATATTGAATTTTTTATTATCTTTTGTTTAATTTTAAGTGGTTTTTTATTTAATATTTGAGAAACAATCAAAAGGTTAAAGACCCACAGCTTACGAAATATTTACACGAACACATGGGGTCTTTGACAATGAAACAGGGGAT
>NC_080047.1:19794680-19802180 GCF_026212465.1 Amaranthus tricolor
TGTAATCCACCCAAAATCAAAGATGTATTTCACTAATCCAACCAAAAGAGCTTCTACCAAAAGAACCTTAACAATTATACATATAAATGTCAAATTAATGGTTCTAATAATCTTTAAATCAACATACACATAAAAGTAGGAAGATGAATATGAACTTACTATTACCAAAAGAGGATGGAGATGAGGTTTTACTTGATTTCTTCAATCCCAGAATTCTCTAATTTTTAAAACAATCCCATTTAGCTTCCACTTGCTCAAGAAATCATATTATTCAAGAAGAGTAGATTGAATTTCTTCAAACCTTAGCTATTGGAGATTTTTAATATGATGAGATTCTATGTTTTTGTTTTCCAGAAACTTGAGATGGTAGAAGAAGGAGATGAGTATTGCTTTGTAAACTTTCTACAGATTTCACTTAAGGATATGTTTGCTTGAGATGACTCGTGAATATTAGATAAGTCATAGGTTTAGGTGGCTAAATTAGGAGTGATATGGCTTCCTACACATATTTATCAAGTATGAAATGTATTATACACCCATATTTTTTTCGTCGTATAATTTATTGTGTCCCCAAAAATAATAAATCTGATATCTAAAAATCATAGTATGAAGAAAACTGATAGTTTTCATTGACCCTTCTAGTTTTCTACCTTTCATCTTTCATTCAAATTTCTACAAACAATATACAAAATTACATATACTAGCAAACGAATTTAAATCTATATTCAGGTCTTGGCTTAAGGTGATCTTTAAGGGAGATGTAAAGATGGTGATTAATGCCTTGAATAATGAGCAGTAATAGGAGATTAAAACTTTTTATCCCATCTTTGAAATATCCTAATTGTTTAAACTTTATTATCTATCTATTACTATACTTTTCAGCCTTGATCCGACAATTTTTAAAAGGGCTTAATAAAGGTTGGGTTTAAAATGGGTTTTGTAATTTCAAAGAGGGTTGAATTTAAAAGGAGTTTTTAAAAGGCTCAAAAAGGTTTTGTTACATTTTTATAGAATGTTACTTTGAACAACTCAATTTTGATCGATTTAATTCTAAAAATCTGAACTTTTGAATAAGATTTAACAATTTGAACTTTGGGGATTATCTAATTTTAAAAGCACTTGATCCTTGGTAATTTCAAAAAGGGTTTATCTATTGGAATCTCAATTCATTTATAGAGTACGTATATCATCTTTGAAATGGTTCGGGTCGGATTAAGCCGGATTTTAAAGACCAGTCCATTTTTCATTCTATTTTTTATTTTATTGGGTATTTTATAATTTTGATATGTCTATCAATACTATCACATATTATCCTACAGTGGCGGACCCAGGAATTTCAAATTGGGGGGTCAAAATCTGAACGTCACGTCGTTCGGATGATCTAATCGTCGTCCGAATAATTTTTTTTTAAAGAAAAATAGAAAACATAATAGTAACAATATTTACAATTTACAATATCAAATCCGATGTTAAAAGTTTTACATTCCAAAATATTAAAAAAAAAAATTACAAGCGTTCAAATGAAAATTACAAATTCATCCTTCGAGTTTTCATATTTTTAAAGCGATCAATAATCTTTTCATCAGAAACTTGTAGAAACACTTCCTTCTCAATGTAAGTAACCAAACAATCATTCACTAGTTGATCACCCATGCTATTTCTCAACTTATTTTTGACAAACGTCATTGCGGAAAACACTCTTTCTACACTTGCCGTAGCAACAGGAAGAATCAACATCAACTTGATTAGCAAATGTATAAGAGGAAATGTCTCATGTTTCCTTGTTTTAACAAGCATCATGGAAAGAGAATTGATATCTTGCAAATCATGAAATCTTTCATCATTTTGCATAGAATCCAAGAAGACATCAAGTTGAAGATCAAGAGCCGTTAAATCATAGCATGAAAACTCTTCGGGATATAAAGAAGCAAGTTTAAGTATCCTCTCTTTATCAAAATATGAAAAGTTACCTCTAGGACTCAGGGAAGCCATGCATGTAAGTAACTCCATGTTCTTCTCATTAAAACGGTTATCAATCTCTTGAAGATGCAAATCAATTACTTCCAAAAAGATGTCAACGCGAAAATGATGTAGATTTGTTGCTTGTTTAGCAAAACGTCTTGATCTTCCTTGAGGTACATATTGAGCATCCATAGATGGAACACCAATGTCGTGTTTAGTACAAAATAAAATGACTTTGTCTAAGAGACTATCCCATCCTTGATCCCTCATCTTTTGCAACACATTCGTTGTACTTTTAACAAGGCTAATGGCATTCACAATATCTTGTTCCTTTCTTTGTAAAGCAACACATAAATCATTAGTGTACCCAAAAATAGTCAACATGAAATGAGCCATAAAAATAAAATCAAAGGACTCCAAAGAACCTAAAACAACTTGAGCTTTGAGCTTATCATCCGGAGAGCCATTTTCTCCAATCTCCTCAAGCACTTTAACAATTGAAGGAAACAATTTGATGATACTTATTAGACACTTGTAATGAGATCCCCAACGTGTATCTCCCGGCCTACTCAAACCACGTTCTTGATTCAAACCCGATCCACTTTCAATTTCCCCCACTTCCAAAGCTTGAGCCACTACTTGAGCTTGGTGTTTTCGAATAAGGTCTCTTCTCTTACAAGAAGCTCCCACCACATTTAACAAGTTTGCAAGTACGTCAAAAAGCCAAGTACAATTAACATTTTTTTTAGCAACCGCAACTAGAGTTAGTTGAAGTTGATGAGCAAAACAATGAATGTAATAGGCTCTTGGATTATCATTCATAATCAAAGTCTTGAGGCCATTGATTTCACCCCTCATGTTACTTGCCCCATCATACCCTTGACCTCTTATCATGGAAGGACTCAATGAATGTTCCATAAGCAACGACATAATGGCATTTTTAAGAGACAAAGCGGTAGTATCACCCACATGTAGAATGCCTAAAAAGCGTTTCACTACCGATCCATTTTCTCTATTAACAAACCGCAAAACAAGAGCTAGTTGGTCTTTTTGAGACACATCACTTGATTCATCGGCCAAAATAGAAAAGTAACCATCACCAACCTCTTCTATTATGCGCTTAGTAGTCTCTTTTGCACAACAAGTGATAATGTCTTTTTGAATTTTGGGAGATGTTAATTGACAATTTTTGGGTGCATTTTGGAAAGTATATTTTCTTATTTCCTCAACCTTCCCACCCAACCACTTCAAAAGCTCAATAAAGTTACCTCTACTATATGACTCCTCACTTTCATCATGTCCCCGGAATGCCAAACCTTGGCCCAAAAGAAATCTCAAACAAGTTAAGGATGCATTCAAACGCATATGATATTCATTCATTTGAACCTCACTCGCATTATCAAATACAAATTCAATTGATGTCTTCTTTGAATCTCTTTGATTCACATATTTCTCATAAGCAATATTATGAGCACTTTTAATTCCTCCAACATGCTTCTCAAGCCTCTCAGGTTTATTCCGCGCTCTAAACCCTCCAACAACAAATGCATCACCCCCCTTGTTAATTTCAACATCCCTCTTGAACAAATAACAAACAAAACAAAATGCGGCATCCATTTCAACACTATATTCAAGCCAATCCCATTTTTTGAACCAATTCAAACTAAAACGGCGCAACCTACCGGAGATATTACTTTGAGGGAAATCATGTGTTATGGGTTGGCAAGGTTTTTTAAGAATATATGCTCTCCTAACCGGATTTCTTTCATTAGGGGGATAATCCATTATGTTTTTCCTCAATCCCGGGTCATGAGGAAGAAGTTCAACATCATACACCCAGTCATCATCCAATGGTTCATCACAACTACTTGAACCACCTACTTCCATATTAACATCTTCACTTGGAGGGGAACTTAAAGGAGGACTTAGAGGGGAACTTAAAGGAGAAGATTCATTGCCTTCATTAGATGTTTGTTGGGATTTCATTCTTTTAAACAATAATTCACGAAGATCGGGTTGTCTTCCCTTTGCTTTTGACTTTTTCGAACTAGGTGAACTTGAATTACTTGACATTTCCTAATTAAATTAGAAATATGACTCAATTATTCAATCTATCAAGTAAGAACTTGCAACCAATGAACCAAAAAAATTATTCAATTAAACAAACAATAATTTAAACAACCAATGAATCAAGAATCAAAGATCAACAATTAAACAAATTAACAATGAACTAATGAAGCTATGAAACAATTAAACAAATTAACAATCACAATTACAAATTAACAATTAAATAAGTAATGGAAGCATGGAACTCACAAGTGACGAAGTGTACTGTCGTGTCTGTCCTCTGTCGAAGTATGGAATTGAAGAGAAGAGGAAGAGGAAGCGAGTAGCAAAGAGGAAGAACAGTCAGTGACTGTGAGCGACGAAGAGGAAGTATGGAATTGAGTGTCTATGACTCTGTAGTGTCGAATGTCGAAGGCTGTGGCTGTGGCGACTGGCGACGAAGAGGAAGAGGAAGGCTGCCGTTTGTGGGCTGTGGCGGTGGAGATTTCAGATTTGGAAGAGGAAGAGGAAGAGGAAGGCTGTCGAATGTCGAACAGCGTTTAGGGTTTGGTTTGTTTTCGAAATGAGAAGGAAGGCTGCCGTTTTTATTTTTTTTTTAAAGGTGATTAGCGACGGGAATTGTGGTCGCCAGGTGGTCGCTAAGTGGTCGCAAAAAATAATTTATTTTTTTTTAAAAAAAATCTGATTTAGTTTTTTCAAATTGGGGGGGCCACTGCCCCCCTTGCCCCTAGCTGGGTCCGCCACTGTTATCCTACAACATTAATTCTTTGTCCAAATCATATGCCCTATTTCTTTGAAAAGAACATTTTAAAAAAATTGAAAATACCTTTCTATTTGAATAATTTAGCATTAAGTTTTAGTCACATTATAATTGTAAAAATAATACAAGTTACTTAGGAAAAAATAACTACATTGTATTTTTAAATAGTTTTTATAATATAATTTAAATTATTTTAGAATAACTTTTGTGCTAACATCACAAGTAGAATGATTATTCCTATATTAATAAAAACAGACTAATAAACAAATTTTATAAGAAGAAAGCCACATATTTAGCGAAAAAAATAAAAATATATAGTTACTATTATATTATTAAAAGTGCTCAATTACATAATTACGCGCCTAATTATTCAAATAAGGAGCTTAACCATAACCTAATTCGACAATAACTTTTATTTTGTTAATAAAACAACTTAAACTTTAATATATGATGAAAATTTCAAGCAAATAAACATACAGGCTACTACTCTTAGTTTTTTTTAACGTTTTAGAACTTTGTTAATTAATAATTTAAAAAATTTTCAACTCTAATTTTAGCTGTAATATAGTTGTATTATGAGAACCGAAATGGAGAAATTGCCAATTTTAGCTAGCATATATGTTCAACAATTGAGCTGAAATTTTAATTTATGTAAGTAATTATGTAGAAATTAGAAAATTTTGTTAATAGATTCTTAAAATGGGAATGGAATAGTTAGAGAACCTAATAACAGTGAAGTTGTGATCAACATTTTAATAAGTTGTATAAATAAGTTATTTTATCAAATACTTTTTAGCTTATTTTACCAATTAAGCTAGCTAATTATCCCAACCAATTAATGCTCAATTCACTCTTTAACCAAACACTCTGTTTAATTTTAAATCACATCATAATAATGTACATTTACTCTTGCAATAAGGGATTAAATTCTATGAAAGTTAATACCAAGTGAGGAAATGAGGCAAATACTCCATTTAGATGTTAAAAACCAAATTATTTATTATTATATAATTTTTATGTGATTTATGTATGGCACAGGTAAATATACCTGCTAGTTAAATTTATTCGCATAGAAAAAGAACCGGAAACTACAAATAAAATGGTAGTAATAAATGAAAATATTTTATACAGTAATTGCAAGCAAGTAGCCCTTCAACGAAGTGGAAATTTTTGCCAGTCACGAGAATGCAATAAACAAATAGAATGTCTAGGATCTGACAAGGGAGAATTACTATGTGGTTATTGCCAACAATTTGCAGATTTTTAGTGTTATTCCATTTGTTTATTGGATTCAATTTACCCATACATTGAATTTTAAAGTCTCTCATGATAAGAGTTTGAAATCTTGTTAACAATTCGATGATAAAAAGATATATGACATCATTACAAGTATTAGTTCTACTAATACAATGGTTAAAAGGTATATGATTATGAATATTAGTTCTGCTCATACAGTCAATAGTAGCAAATTAATCTTTATTTCAAAGCCACAGTAAATCTAAGGCTGTATCAAACAACGATGTGATAAAGGAAGAACTTTAGTGAGATATTCATTATAGTGATTGTGACTTTCTCTATATAAAAATATGTTTGATTATAATTTTTATGTTTTTGTTCAATTGTTAATCTGTTGTAGATGTCGAATGACATTTTTATCAATGAATTATTGTGACTTGGCTCATTTAAAGCCCATATTAAATTTAAAAGACCCTTATCCAACTCGGTTCATATTTACTTAAGTTCGACTCAACTCTTATCCGGCCCATTAAACAACCTTACTTGTGACTATAAGGGAAATCAACCCGAGAAAACGAAAAAGAATGAAACAATTATACAAATAACGATGTCATTCACATTAATTTTTCACAAAATATTTCTACCTTATGACCCATTTGTTTTTCATTACTAACTTGTGGTAATGGGAATGAGTTTTAGTATAAGTTTTCATGATATATGTCATGTCATTCACATATTAATGAAAATTTGATCATAAAAAAGTTTTTTGTTTATAAAATTTCATACCGCCTGATACCTAATTTTCAAATGATAATGTAGTGGAATGAATTTTGGGAAGAAAATGAGATTGCATAAGGAGAATAAGCATGATTTAAACTTGTCAAGATATATTTATACGAAAATTACACTAACTTTTCATTAACATTCGCATCATTTAATAGCGATTAACAAACAGGCTATAAGAGGTATATACATGTATATATGATTAACACTTAAAACTAAAATAAAACATAGGAAAAATAATACTTTCCCTAGTTGGATTACGAAATATTTAAGCTCCTAAGTTCCATTATTTTTGGCTTGCATAGGTACCAGTTATATCAGTATCGACTGCGGCAATAACCAACCTGATAAAAAAGACAATAAAGTCATATTCAGAATACATAGACACTGGAATAAACGAGGAGATATTGAATCCGTATACACTGAAAGATGCTGATAATTTGGAAGCAGAACCATTGAAAACACCAAGAAGCTTTCCAGATGGTAAGAGAAATTGTTACTCGATAAAAGCTGAAAATGGGATAGAAAGCAAGTATTTAATCAGAGCAAAGGTTTCTGTATGGTAGCTATGATAACCTTAATGTACTTCCAAACTTTGATTTGTACATTGGAGTCAACTTTTGGGATACCGTAAGTAATAGTTACGTGGTCAAGGAAATCCTATACAAGTTTCAGATCTCATTCATTTGTGT
>NC_080047.1:19807180-19847180 GCF_026212465.1 Amaranthus tricolor
TTAACATTGATTATAACGTATCATTGAACTTGAATTGTGTCAAAAAGATCAATAGGATCAGCAAGTTCATATGATGGTAGTTGTTGGGTTGAGGTGATAGTAGTGAATTTTGAATGGTGTTTAGAATAAGAATGTGATTTGAGAGATTTTTATTTTTATAAACTTAAATCACAAAAATAAAAATAAAAGAAATAATTTGAAATATAATGATTTAACGGATTATTCAAGTTTTAAACGGAATTTATTTAGTCGAGCAAAACTATTAGAAAGCTTCTTGTAGGTCACTCGACCAGGCAGCTCGACTGAGTGAGCTCCTGGGTGGGTCAAGCAGAAAAACAGTATATTCTAGTAGTTTTCTGTAGCCCGCTCGACCAGGTTGCTCAACCGAGCGAGCCTCTGTTTTGGACGAGCGGATCTTCTGACGTTTCCTTGGATGCTGTTTTTGACACTTCAAGTCTTTGTAACTGTTTCAATGTTATTAATTCATAGCTTTAATGTATTGAATGTTGATTAGTGTGATCACCCCTATAAATAGGGAGCTCATTTGTTCATCCAAACACATAAAACACACACCCCTAAGCCTAAACACATAGCCTTTGTTATTCTCTTACTCAATTGTAATACTTTGTTTAAGAATAGTTTTACTCCATTAAAATAATATAGACAAGAAACTACACACCACGTTGGGTGAACCTCCTTAAATAATTGTGTTATTTTGCATTTTAATTTCTTTCAAACATTGTTAAGCCATTGAATTTCGTTATCGTTCATAAGGTACTTCGAACCTTATCAATCTTAACTCTCATTTCAATTGGTATTAGAGCCAAGGTTATTTTTACGGTGGTATAAGAAGTCTTTTGTTGGTGAAGCATGTCCATAATGAAGCTTGACATACAGAAGTTTGATAGGAGTGTGAATTTTGGCTTATGGCAAGTCAAAGATGAGAGCCATTTTGATCCAAAATAGTGTGCAAAAAGCAATTGACGGTGTAGACAAAATGCTGGAAGGAATGACCGCAGCGAAATGGGAAGAGATTGATACGAAGACACTATTGGCAATTCAACTATGCCTTTCCAGTGAGAGGTTGTTAAAGAACCTACAACCAAGGGTATATAGGTGAAATTGGAATCACTCTACATGGCCAAGATTGTTACCAATATGCTACTTTTGAAGAGTAGACTCTACGAGTTACGCTTGGAGGAAGGTAAACCTTTAAAACCACATTTAGATAAGTATTATTCAATTGTTATGGATTTGCAAAACATAGAAGTCAAGCTTGATGATGAAGACTTGGCTATTTACTTTTTATGTTCTCTATCTCCATCTTATAAGAATTTTAGAGAATCTTTACATTATGGTAGAGAAAACTTGAGTAGTGATGATGTGAAAAATTCCTTGACACAAAGGGATCTCATTGATACACAATTGTCACAAAAATCACAGGGTGGCTCGAGTGATGGATTGTTTGTGAGATGGAAGAGTTTTGTCAAAGGTTCCACTAGTAGGGCTGAAAAAAAGGTAAAGAGAGGTCGAAGTCACGGGGGCCTAGCAAAAATAAGACTTGCAACTACTGCAAGCTTAAAGGCCACATCAAGAAGGATTGTTGGAAATGGAAAAAAAAAATTATAGTAATGATGGGGCTATGGACGCAACTAGTAATGTCGATCTAGCTACGTGAATGATAGTGATGATTGTGATGTTTTAGTAGCCACACATGGCTACAAAGATAGTGATGAGTGGATTCTTGACTCGGGGTGCACATTCCACATGACTTCCACCAAAACTTTCTTCTAATATATGAAAGTGTTGATAGGGTAAATGCGACCATGGGAAACAATACTACTTGTAAGGTGATTGGGGTTGGGAGTGTGAAAATGAGAATGTTTGATGGGATGGTGAGAACCTTGACGAATGTGAGGCATGTTCTGGGTTTGAAAAAGAATCTTATATCTTTGGGTACTTTTGATAAGATCGAGTGTAGGATCACTTGTGAAGGTGGAGTTATGAAGAATGCTAGAGGGTCACTTGTGGTGATGAAGGGGAAGATGAATGGGAGTTTGTATGATATTGAAGGTTCAACTATCCCCATCTCGGCAAACATTTCCACAAACACAATGTCCGATCAAGAAACAAAGCTTTGGCACTTGAGACTTGGTCACATGGGAGAAAGAGGTATGTATGAACTTTCTAAACAAGGTTTATTTGATGGAAAAAAGTTAGGGAACCTTGGATTTTGCGAACAACGTGTTTATGGGAAACACAAGAGGGTTAGTTTCAAACCCGCCATACACAACACTAAGGGAATTCTTGATTATATTCATTCCCTTTTGCGGGCGCCTTCAAGAAAGCCCTCACTTAGTGGTTGTAACTACTTTTTGACTTTCATAGATGACTTCTCAAGAAAAGTATGGTGTTACTTTATTAAACATTAAAATGAAAGTATTTGCTGTTTTCTTAGAATGAAAGAAAATGATTGAAAAAAAGACCGGTAGGAGCATCAAGACATTAAGAACCGATAATGGTCCTGAATTGGTTGATAATAAATTTCTTCAATATTGTGTTAGTGAAGGTATTGTGAGACATAGAACTTGGCAGGGCATCCTCAACAATATGGTGTTGTCGAGAGGATGAATAAAACATTGTTGGAGAGCGCTCGGTGTATGCTAAACCAACAAAAATTGGGGAAGCATTTTTGGGCCGAAGCGGTGGCAACGACATGTTACTTGATCAATCGCTCACCTCATACCGCCTTGAAGTTCAAATCACCACAAGAAGTGTGATACAACACTCCGATAAATTATTTTAGTCTTAGAGTCTTTGGTTTTCCGGCGTATATTCATGTTAATAATGAAAAATTAGAACCTAGGGCTAGAAAATGCATATTTGTGGGATATAGAGTGGGTGTAAAGGGGTATAGGGTGTGGTGTAATAAGTCAAAAAGAATAATTACCTTTAGAGATGTATTTGATGAAAATAGAATATTAGTCTCTAGTGTAGAAAAGCGCATTGAAAATTTTGTAAATGATGTTGTAATTGATCCTATTGATGCAAAAGAGAAGGTTCAACCTCCCAATATTGATGAAGATGAAAATGATGAAGATGTTCAACAAAGATCTCCTCCTTTGTCCACAACTAGGCAAAAGAGAAAGATCGTAGCTCCTAGGAGGTACATTGAAGAGTATGATTATGTTGCATATGCTCTCAAAATTGCTAGCGAAGTCAAAGGGTTGCATGAACCAAGTACGTATAAGGAGGCTATGACCTCAAAACACTCAAGCAAATGGTTGATAGCCATGAAGCAAGAGATGAAATCACTTGTAAAGATTGAAACTTGGGATATCATTGAAGCACCAAAAAACAAAAAGAAGATTGTTAGGTGCAAGTGGATATTCCAAAGGAAGGAGGGTCCTTCTAGTGATGTTGCTCCCATCTGCAAAGCAAGGGTAGTGGAAAAGAGATACTCTTAAATTGAGGGTGTCGATTTTCATGAGGTATTTTCACTAGTCGTGAAGAACTCTTTTATAAGGGCACTATTAGCTTATGTGGCGATGGAGGATCTGGAGTTGCATTAATTGGATGTGAAAACGACGTTTCTCCATGGTGAGCTTGAAGAAGGAATTTTTATGAAGCAACTGGAAGGTTTTGAAGTCGCTGGTTAGGAAGGTCATGTGTGTAGATTGAAAAGATCATTGTATGGGTTAAAGCAATCACCAAGGCAATGGTAAAAGAGGTTCGATTCTTTCTTGATTTCACATGATTTTGTTAGAAGTTTTTATGTTTATCTTAAGAAACTTGAAAATGGATTTTTGTTATATTTGCTCTTGTATGTTGATGATATGTTAGTAGCATGTTATTCTTTGTTTGAGGTAGAGAACTTGAAAGAGTTTCTTTCAAGTGAATTTGATATGAAAGGATCTTGGTGAAGCCAAGAAGATTCTTGGGATTGAGATTTTGAGAGACCCGACTAAAGGTGTCTTATGCCTTAGCCAAAGGAAGTATATTGAGAAAGTTGTGCAACACTTCTCCATGGGTGATGCTAAAGGTGTGTCTACTTCTCTTGCCTCTCATTTCAAATTGTTCAAGAAGTTGTGTCCACAAACAAAGGCAGAACAAGAGCAAATGGTAAGAATTTTGTACACTAGTGTTGTTGGTAGTGTGATGTATGCCATGGTATGTTCTAGGCCCGATATAGCTCATCTAGTGAGCTTGGTATGTAGATGTATGTCTAATTCGGGGAAGGGACATTGGGAGGCACTTAAGTGGCTATTGAGATATTTAAAATGCACGTCTAATATTTTTCTTATGTATGGGAAAGATTCAAGCAAGCTAATCGGGTTTTGTGACTCGGACTATGGAGGTGATCTTGATGCTAGAAAATCCACAAGTGGGAGGTGATCTTGATGCTAGAAAATCCACAAGTGGATTTGTGTTCACATTGAATGGTTCAGTAGTGAGTTGGCAATCATCACTCCAAGATGTGGTTGTCCTTTCAACTACCGAAGCAGAGTACATAGCCGTTGCCGAGTCATTCAAAGAAGCAAAGTGGCACAAAGGTCTAGTTGGTGAGATGTGCAACAAGGTGTGTTCGGTAAGTGTGCAATTGATGTGCTCGTTTTTAGAGCACATTTATCTCCTCATTGTAGTGTCGAGTCTCGCGTTTTAGAATGGTTTTTACACACTTTACGCATGATTTTACCTTGCTTTTGTCTCCATGGCGTTTTGAGGTAATTTAAGGTATTTTCGGAGATTTCAAGGTATTTTACGTTGCATACGAGACTTAGACACTTCGATCGAAGATTAGAGGCACGTATCAGAGCCACGACAAGCATTCCAAGTCTTCCTCAAGGTCCCCACAAAGTCCGAAAGGCATCCAAAACTTCAAAAGACGAAAATAGGCCAAGAAGGAATGGATTCGGGCGAATGGGACCTGGCTTCGGGCGAATGGATCTAGAACATGAAGGAAACGTGTTCAAAACGCCTGGAAAGACCGAATGCACCTCCATTCGATCGAATGGGGTGCCATTCGGGCGAATCCCCCTTCAATTTGGGCGAATCTAAGCTCCAGACTGCGCGACTTGTTTTCTTCGCAAGTTTATTCCCGAGGGCTTTTTACCTCTTTCATTCCTTAACTTATAAATACCCCCTTGTATCTGAATAAACCTCATGCCTAGTTTGAGTGCCTTAGTGCCTCATTTTAGAACATCAAACCCTTTAATGCTTTCTCTAGTTTTTGCCCTAGTGTAGATTTGTAGTTCTTCATTGATGCTTTCATTTACTTTCATGTAACTTCTTTTATGTAAGTTTATTTCTTTAATGCTTTGATGTCTTTATTGCTTTCCTCTATTGCTTCTTTCTATTGCTTTTCTTTAATGCTTTCATTTAATGCTTTCTTAGTTTAGATTTAATGCTTTCATGTTCTTCAATTCCTCTAATGCTTTCCTTGTTTATTGCTTTTATCTCTAGTATGTTAGAGTAGTTTCCTTAGGGGTTTTAGGTTAGAGAAACCCTAGGTTTGGTCTTATCATTAATGTTTAGGATTAGGGTTGAGGTTGATGATGGTTGTTTATAGATATTCGATTCGAATCTTGTCCTGCCACTCCTAGAGAGACATAGGGCGATTATAGGTCGTTCGTGTGGGTTATAAGGTCACCAACTTCCTCTCGATATCTAGAGTGTCTTGATAGATTATCATTCGAACTCCCTTAACCTAGCTTATCTTTATTTCCAATAGACCATTCTAGGGTGGATATAGTCTACTCCCCGCTCGTCTTTCGTTGTTAATTTCTCTTTTTTTATTCTTGCTATTAGTAAAGTTCACCCACCATCCAACCTTCCATATAACCTTCCCACACCAAGTCTTTAGTCTAGCATCCCTTGTCCTTGTGGTTCGACCCCGGACTTACCATTACACTCGTTGTAGTAGTATTAGGGTGATTATAAATATTGTTTGTATAACTTGGTTCTTAGTATTAACGACGTGCTAGAAAACCGGATATCAAAATGGCGCCGTTGCCGGGGACAAGGCGTTTGTTTAGATTTTAGTTTTGGTGTGCTTTGTAAATAGCTTTTATTTTTGAAATTTTTGTTTTTCATCATGGCTTGCTATCCCTTGCATCAATACGAGCATGAATCTTTTTGGATATTCTTTATTAGATATGGGGATTCTCTCCCTCATGTGCATAATGTTGAACGATGGCAAATTAGCCTTGACCTTTATGAGGGTTTGAATAGTGAGACTATGGAATTTGTGGATGATGTTCACTATAATGCATTCCTTGACCAAACTCCGATTCTATGTCTAAATTTCTTTAGCTGGGTGTAACACCTCGAGATTTTAATAATGAAATTATTTAATATTTTAACAACTTTTAAAGATATTACAATTTTATTAAATTATTTCTGAATTAGTTTTATTAAATTTCTTTCATATACGGATTTAAATGTTAACATATCTATATATATATATATATATATATATATATATATATATATATATATATATATATATATATATATATATATATATATATATATATATATATATATATATATATATATATTAAAAATATAGTTACGACTTCTCAAATAAAGAGGTTCGAATAAAAATGATTATTTTACTAAAATGTGTGAGCCCACGAAGTCTCTTAGTTGGGTTTCGCAAGAAAATGAATCGAGATAAAAGTAAATAAATAAACCTAATAATAATAATAATAATAATAATAATAATAATAATAATAATAATAATAATAATAATAATAAAAATAAAAACAAGTATAAAAAGCCCATGAAACCCTAAATACTAAAGCCTAGCCGTCATCCCTCCCCCTTCTCCTCCTTCTTTCTCTTCTTCTCCCTTCCTCCGTCACTCCCGCATCCTTTTCCCTTTCGCACGCCCAGCATCTGCCGGCACACTCACCACCACCGGCCTGCTGCACGACCCCACAGAGACGCCGACCTCTCTTCCCTCCTCCACGGCAGTAACTAGCAGCAGCCGACTGCTCTTCCTCGACAGTTCTTCGCGCCTTCACAGCAGCTCCAGCAGCCGGTTGTCCTCCCTCCACCGTCAACGGAGCTCCTGCACCACCACCACAACCTCCACTTACCCCTTCATCCCTTTTGCTAGTCCCATCTTTGTAAGCCATCTTCTTCCCCTAATTTATTTTCATTGTTTTGAATGGGAATTTGTATCAAGTTTATGGATTTTGTGTTGATTTTTGTTTTATTCTTATTAAATCTTATGATGGGTAAAAGTTTAAGTGATGATTTGAATATAGCTATGAATTAGAGTTAAAGTATGAATAGAAGTGATAATAATTGTACTACTTTTGTGCATGGGGATGTTTTAAAACTTGAATAGATTGGTATGAGATTTGAATATATGATTTGAATGTGAATAGGTGATAATAGTTGTTATAATTAAGAGTATTAGTCACAAAAGTGGTGTTAATTGTCACTTGTATTATAAAGATGATGGTGGATATTGTTATGTTATTGAGTATTATTGTTTGTCAATTGTGGTATGGTCGTGGTAATTAAAGTTGAATACCTTCATTGTTGAAGTAGGAAGAAATCATTGTTGCCATTTTTGTTTCGAATTATTTGGGGAAGTGCTTCTTTTCATGCCTTCTTGTCATCATGAGTAATCTTGTACATTATAGTAAACGATATCACAACTTGAGGCTATCACTAACATCACTATCATCATAAGTTGCTAGTGTTGATCTTTTTATACAAGTGCTAGTAGCCTAGGACATTCATAGTGACAAGGACTATACTTTGAGCCTCATTGGCTTATAGAAATTGTCATAAAATGCACTTTATTGTTGTGAAAGCTTACTTGATTGTTGAATTAGTAGATGGAAAGACTTATGTTATGTTGATTAATGATTTTGACTTGTATTGAATGAGTTATGTGCGTGTTAGAGTAATCGAAAACTCATGTTGAATGGGTGATAGCGGTTACTTTCGTATTTAGTTTGGTATGGCAAAGTAGTTAAGGGAACTTATTAGTTATACTCATAACTTGTATAGGTTCCCAGTTCATAAGAGGAAAGTAGAACTTAATTGGGTGATTTTTTGTAACTCTTGGTTGTGCAGTGACGCTTGCAGGTACGTACACGCAGTAATTTATTATCATGTTTATCGTTACAAAGTATTATCAATGTTTCACGATTATATGCATCGTATTAGAATTATAGAGCGCCATAAAGTTAATTATGCTGGAAAATAGTCATAATAGAGATATAGGTAAGTAGAATGAAAGCATTAGGAGACTGTGAGAACATATTTCTATCTAGTAAAGAACTCGCCATGGTTGAGTGTAGTATCGAAGTGTTTTTCCTATTTATTGAGCCTTGATTTATGATTAGTTGGCTTGAATCAGCTGGATTATGTCCGGTTGATTTAATAGTCCCCTAGGTGAGGTTCAACGGGACCACCGTAAGGGGGGTATGAGCATGCTTGGGTCATTGAGCGCCGGGAGGCCGATAACGCCCCTTGATCGAGGCGTTACCATGTTGGCCTTGCAAACCCCAATATGGTTGCCTCTTCACTGGTTTAGTACCCCAGTGTGTTAGTTTTTTCCGAAGGTAAGACCCGAGAGGGTCAGCTAGAGGGGGCATGAGCTCATACTTTGCCAATGGGCGCCGGGAGGCCGATAACGCCCTTGGCCGTGTCACTATGCCATGAATAGAGAGAGGATCCACTACCTTGAATATACCTCGAGAGATTAGTAGTTTGAATGAGAAATTATAAATAACTAGAGGTGTTTAGACAGATGAGTAGACTCGTTATTGCCATACTATATCGTTGCCTATAGTTTTGTTCGATGACTTTAATTGTTGTAAGTTCATTAATTACTGACGTGTATGTGTTTGTTATTGTTTGTTCATCACTCTCTATGATGTTCCTTCTATGACACATCTGACTATGGTCATTATGTTGAGCAGCAGGAGGATCATAGCTTGACATGACAGGTATAGGAGCTCTTTTTGCTATGCATTGGGGTAAAGAGTGGAGTATGATTGTAACAATTGTATACAAATAGTCCAATGCTTGTAGCTTCTATATTACTTGTAAAGTTTTCTTTTGGGATTGTGTAAATTTCTTTTATATGGAGCCATGTGACTCCTTGTATAATCCATAGTTCCGCTGCGTAATTTTTGGATGTATAGTAGTGAAAACACACCTTGAGTACCCGTCAGATCGATGCGTTAACACTGGAACCACGATACTCGTTAGAGTTGATGATTTGAGGAGCCGACAATGATTCTTTCCGTCGTGACGTATTCTCGAAGGCATTAAAGGCCTCAGATTATTTTAGTTATGTTATCCATGTATATATTCTCGTCACATCCTCAGTATTCAGCAGAGATGCTGCCGAAATTTCTACTTACTCACCCTTTTTAATTAATCTTTAGCGTTTAATCTAATTATTTTCCCTTTTTTTTTATGTAACACCCGAATTTCCTCCCTTCCTTCACGATTCTGGTTTTGTTTAAGGGGTTGGAAATTCAGGGGTGTTACAGGTGATTACCAGAGCCAGTGGTTCCTACTTTTACGCTCGTATTCTTAAATCTTTAAGGAATTGTTTGAAGTTAACGTCACGCGTGAGAGCTGGGGTAGATTTAGGATAGATATACGACTTATGTTTTGGCGTTGTGATGATTATTGCATGTGCATAAGTGGAATAAGTCAAGTAATTTGATATTAGAATTATAAGTGTTAGTTGCTCATACTTACGACTTCCTTATGAACATGGGTTTGTTTAACAGAGGCTAGTTACGTTCTCTGCAATATTGAGTATTACTTAGTGTTAGTGAAGCTTTTGGTACAATCTACTAAATTTGTATAATAATGCTCAAATTTTATGTTAATTTGAACCTTATTTGTGTGAAAAGGTTAATGTGTTATGTGATTGGATGCTTGAGAATCTATATATAACAATTTTCATTTCTTATATGCGAATTCCGTCCTTTAACTGTTCATTTACGAAATTCTTTAAGATAAGCATATTACTGTTTAAAGTTGATTATCATAGAGGTAGAGGTACACATGTAGATAAGTTAGATCATGAGTTAAATGTTCGACCCCACCCTTTCTCGTCTTTTGGCATAGATGGAGAAATAAACTTATATTCGTGTTGGATGATGCTAACAGGAAATGCCTCCACTATCTAGCAAACGTTTGAGACAACGCTCTTCTAACAAGGCACTACGTGAGCTGGTTATGGAACTTGCCGAGGAAAGGAGGTCAAAGTCCAAGCCTACCGCAGAGACAACTTCCTCTATGAGCAAGAGAATCTCTCAGAATAAACCTCCTACGTACTCAGGGACTGGAGAACCTGCAGCTTTGGAAAGTTGGTTACGAGAGTTTGACAAACTGTTCAATATGGTGCAATGCCCGGAGCACTTGAGGGTAGACCAGGCTGCATTCTACCTTCAAGAAGATGCAGATTATTGGTGGTCGAATGCAAGAGATAGTGTGATGAGTGATCCCGATAATCCGCTAAGTAGGAAGGATTTCAAGGCGATGATTCGAGAAAAGTTTTACCCACCACATATCAGGAAGCAGAAGTCTAATGAATTTGCTAGGCTTGAGATGGGGGAGATGTCCATGGACGAATACTATAAGAAATTCATAGAATATGTCAAATACTGCCCTGACGACGTCCCTACCGAAGAAAAGAAGATGCAATGATTTGAATTGGGATTAGTGAATCAGGTGCAAGTCCACATTGATAGTGACCAATACACCACATTGGATGCGATGTATCACAGAGAAGCTCAAGTTGGAAGCTTGCTTAAGATGGACAAGGAAAAAGGGCCCGAGATTAGTAGTGGGGCAGCCCCTAGTGGGGAAAAGAGGAAGGAGATTTTTCATCAACAACACAGTTTCCACCACAGCAAGAGACATAAAAGCTTCAATGACCAACACCTCGGAAATGGGAGAAATGGCAAGCCTCAGCTGGGAGGTGCCAGTGATCGGAAGGTGATCAAGGATCGTCATGGCAAGGAGAGAGTCTTCTTTTGTTCTAAGTGTCCCAACAATCACCCGGGGAAAGACTGCAGTGGAAACTTGGTGGAGTGCAGATATTGTGGCAAACTGGGACATCGGGAGTATGAGTGTTTCGCAAAGCATGGAAAACCAGTTCGACAACATAATGGGCAACAAAGCTTTAGATCGGGGAATTTCAGAAATAACAAGGATGGGAACGACCACAGTGGTAGGAAGCTGAACCACCAGAGGGATTGGAATGGAAACCGCACGCCTCAAAGTAACTTCAAGCTTGGAGGACTCAATTTGAACAACACCCAGAATGGCAATGGAGGAGCCAGTATGGCTGTAACTCATCCAACCACTGGGAGGTTGACAGCCATCAACAGCAAGGAGGCAGAGTCGGCGAGGGATGTGGTGACAGGTACGTTCCTTGTGAATTCTGTATCTGTTAAAGTATTTTTTGATACTGGGGCATCTGATTCTTTTGTATACACATCAAAGATCGAGAAGTTAGGATTAAAGAACCCTGAATCCGATTCCATCGGGGGAGTTATTCCAGTGTACTAGGTTATATAGAGGAGTTCCTTTAATCATAGGAGAATTTTTTTTCCCTAGTAACTTTTATGAGCTCGACATGGATGACTTAGACATCATTCTTGGGATGGATTGGTTAAGTCATTTCAAGGCAGAGATTGAGTGCGACAAACAAGAAGTGAGGCTTGTGGGACCTAAGGGAAAAAGGGTAAAGTATAACAAGGGCACTTTGGGGTTACGGGCTAAAATGGTATCTTCCTTGAGAATGAAGAGATTGCTGAGGCATGGATTACCTTGTTACTTGTGTAACGTTCGAAGAATAGAGGATAAGGCTGTGGCTCTTGAGACCGTTCCCGTCGTAAAAGAATGTATGGACGTCTTCCCAGACGAAATACCGGGAATGCCACCTACTCGGGACTTTGAATTTAACATAGATTTAATACCGGGGGCAGGACCCATATCCAGAGCGCCTTATAGGATGGCACCAGCAAAGATGGAAGAATTGAGAAAGCAAGTAGGAGAGTTGTTGGAGAAAGGGTACATACGACCGAGTGTTTCGCCTTGGGGGGGCACGTGTGTTGTTTGTTCGCAAGAAAGATGGGAGTATGAGACTATGCATAGATTACCGTGAGTTGAACAAGGTTATAGTGAAGAACAAATACCCTCTACCGAGAATTGATGACCTTTTTGACCAGCTTAAGGGAGCCGGAATGTTTTCGAAGATTGACTTGAGGTTTGGCTATCATCAATTGAGAATAGCGAAGAGAGATGTACCCAAGACGGCCTTTAGGACTCGCTATGGGCATTGTGAGTTTACAGTGATGCCATTTGGGCTGACAAATGCACCAACAGCATTCATGTATTTGATGAATCGAGTATTTAGTGCATGCCTCGATAAGTTCGTTGTGGTCTTCATCGATGATATCTTGGTGTATTCAAAGGATGAGGGAGAGCACGAGCAACATTTGAGGCAAGTGTTACGGATACTTCAGGAGAATCAATTGTATGCCAAATTTTCTAAGTGTGAGTTTTGGCTTGAAAAATTATCATTTCTGGGGCATTTTGTATCCAAAGAGGGAATTACCGTGGATCCAGCTAAAATCGAGGCGGTGAGGGATTGGCCTACACCAAAGAACGTGATCGAGATTCGAAGTTTTCTAGGTTTGGCTGGTTACTATAGAAGATTTGTGAAGGATTTCTCGACGATTGCCCGACCGATGACTAATTTAATGAAGAAAGACAAGAAATTTGAGTGGACTAAGGATTGTGAGGGAGCCTTCCAAGCATTAAAGGAAAGATTGACTACTGCACCGGTTTTAACCCTTCCAGACAGCACGTCTGAATATCTTGTGTATAATGATGCCTCGAAAAATGGGTTGGGGTGTGTGTTGATGCAAGATCGAAAGGTTATTGCTTATGCATCAAGACAAATTAAACCGAATGAAGTCAATTATCAGACCCATGACCTAGAACTAGCAGCCATTGTCTTTGCTCTGAAGATTTGGAGACATTACTTGTATGGAGTGAGGTGCAAAATTTATACTGACCATCAAAGCTTGCGATACTTGTATACACAAAAAATTTAAACATGAGACAACGAATGTGGCTAGAGTTGATCAACGACTATGACGTGGAGTTTAATTACCATGAGAGTAAGGCCAATGTGGTAGCCGATGCTTTGAGTAGAAAGACCAGTCATTCCTTAGCTTCCTTGACTGTTCCTAGAGAGTTGCAGAGAGACATGGAAGGATTGAATCTCGAGATTGTACAGCATGGGGAGCTAGAGTCCCGGTTAGCAGCCTTATCCATACGACCTTCAATTTTTGAGGAAATTTTAACAAATCAAGTGAGTGACTTCTTATTGGAGAAAACGATAGAGCAGGTTAAAGAAGGGATTCACTATATTCGAGTATGGTAGCATGCGATACAAGGGTCGATGGTGCGTACCTTCTACTTACACAGAGCTCAAGGATAAGATCTTGACAGAGGCACATAACACAAAGTATTCTATTCATCCGGGAGGAGATAAAATGTATCAAGACTTGAAACAGACATTTTGGTGGTCTGGAATGAAAAGAGATATTGGTGAGTTTGTTTCCAAGTGTTTGACTTGCCAGAAAGTAAAGAGCGAGCATAAGAGGCCTGCAGGTTTACTCCAACCTTTGGATATTCCTATATGGAAGTGGGATGACATATCCATGGATTGGTTTTGGGTTTACCGAGGACTAGGTCAGGAAATGATAGTTATGGGTGATCGTGGATAGACTCACCAAGAGTGCTAAGTTCATTCCGATGAATATTCAGTGGGACATGGATCAGTTGGCTCGAGCTTACCTTAAGAATGTTGTACGATACCATGGTGTCCCTAGATCTATAGTGTCTGAACGTGATACTAGATACGTGTCAAAATTTTGGGAATCATTTCAGGAAGCTTTGGGTACAGAACTTCTTAGGAGCACATCTTTTCACCCGGCTACTGATGGGCAAACTGAACGCACCAATAGGACACTTGAAGATATGTTGCGAGCGGTAGCTTTGGATAGGCAAGGATCTTGGGATGAGTGCATAGACATGGTGGAATTTTCTTACAATAATAGTTACCAGGCAAGCATCCAGATGGCACCTTTTGAAGCTTTGTACGGTCGTCGTTGTCGTAATCCAGTATGTTGGGACGATTTCAGTGAATCTGTCACTCTAGGAATGGCTATGTCAGAGGAGATGACTGATCAAGTAAAGATTATTCGAGAAAGTCTTAAAGCGGCCCAGGATCGACAAAAGTCCTACGCAGATCTTAAGAGGAGACCTGATGAGTTCGCCGTAGGGGATTATGTGTTGTTGAGAGTTTCACCGATGAAGGAAGTCATGAGGTTTGGCAAGAAGGGCAAGTTGAGTCCAAAGTTTATAGGACCTTATGAGGTCACAGAGAAGGTAGGAAAGGTCGCCTACAGACTAGCGTTACCCAATGAGTTGGGTAAGGTCCATGATGTGTTTCACATTTCGCAGTTGAAGAGATATGTTCCCGATAAATCTCATGTGCTAGACCCCGAGCCCTTGGACCTTGATGAGAATTTATCTTATGAAGAGAAGCTTATCAAGATATTAGATTCTAAGGTGCGTAGTACGAGGAGAAAAGATATAAAGATGGTGAAAGTTCTATGGGCTAACCAGCGCACACAGGAGGCAACGTGGGAAACTGAGGTTTCCATGTGTGAGAAATACCCACACCTTTTTCCTGAGGTTAGTAAGTTACGAGGTCGTAACTAAGTCTTTAAGGGGGGGTAGAATGTGATAGAATTTTGCGCGTTTGCATGTATCTTCTCCTCTATGATATCGACCTAGTACAAAATTGAATGCTTTTGATTGATCGTGTCGAGTCAATGGTATGATTTTTTACACGCTTTTGATTAATTGTGTTAAATTAATTGTGTGACATTTACATGGTTTGTTTGGATTTTGAGTTAACTTAGATGATTATGAATGCTCGAAACGAAATATGTATGAAAAGTGAGTATAATAGTGTCAATAAGGTCATGATCTTTGAGTTAATTCCTTAGGCTTAAAATAGTTAGGACACCTTCTTGGGTTATTAGAAATATAAATTTTCACAATTTGTACCTTGGTTGCGCTAGTTTCGGGGATGAAACTCTTTTTAAGGGGGGTAGCCTGTAACACCCCGAGATTTTAATAATGAAATTATTTAATATTTTAACAACTTTTAATGATTTTACAATCTTATTAAATTATTTCTGAATTAGTTTTAATAAATTTCTTTCATATACGGATTTAAATGTAAACATATATATATATATATATATATATATATATATATATATATATATATATATATATATATATATATATGTATATATATATATATATATATATATATATATATATATATATATATATATGTATATATATGTATATATATATATATGTATATATATATATATATGTATATATATGTATATATATATATATATGTATATATATGTATATATATATATATATATATATATATATATATGTATATATATATATATGTTGATTCAATTAGGAACGGGAACAGCAACAAGAGGGGGGGTGAATTGTTGTTGTTGCAAGTTTAAGCGATTGTGCCCTGTTTTTGCGGAATTATTCAAAATAAATAAAGCTTAAACTAAGAGCAAAATAATAAGAGAGACACACAATTTTACGTGGAAACCTTTTGGGCCTAAACAAAAGGAAAAACCACGACCACTTGGGATTTCTAACAACTTCACTATGTTTAAGGCAATTAGTTACAATTACAATAAACACCTTACTTCACTCGAAGCGAAACAACTAGGCCAACTCTTCACTCTCTAATTTCTTTACTCAAAGCAACAAACTTAGCTTTACAATAAGCTAATCCTCTCTAGCTTCACTAAAAGCTATCTAACTTCCCCCTTAGACTCACCCGAGTCTAATTACATAAACTCTCAAAAACCCTTACAAAAAGGATATAAATTCTCTAAAATAAATCAAAGAGTTGCATCAAGAAAATATTATAAATTAATTGGCAACTTTAAGAACAAAATATTTCTTGTAAAATCCAACAAAAACGTATGAAAAACACTTAAGCACAAAACGTTGGATTACTTCTCATCTTTTTTAAAAACCGGAATTAACTTGCAATTTATAGAAAATAATATTCCTAAGAAAATGGAATAACCCAATCCATCATCCCACTATCAAGAGATCATGGGAGTAATGTGGATTAAGCAAACACACGGTTATTTCCATAAGATTTGATTAAGTCAAATCACACGTGTACACAAACAATAACCGCTGTTCCCTTAATAACTGCTGTTCCCTAAAGTAGCAGTTTCTTCAGTAGTAATTCCTGTTCCCCAAATTAATGGCTGGAACTTCATGCTATATTTTAGAAAACGGTTAATCTTAGTGGGAATGATTGCTTGCTAATTTTTAGGAATAAAAACCGGTTAGAAAGATTTGCTAAGACTAATTCAAAGTCAATTAATTCTATTTTTAACAAATCCAGGATTTACTAAAAATAGATCCTAAAATAAAGGATCTTAACAAATAAAACGTGAATTCATTTTCTTTAACAAAAACGATTTGCCAATTAACTTTAATAAATTATTACTGCAACAATTTAATTTAAAATACATTAACTAAAAAAATAATAATTAAAATATGATAACCAGAATTTTTAGTCAACGTAGTCAACCTTCAGCTCAGGAACAGTGTGCTGTCTCCAGACTTCAGTTTAGCTAGAACATCCAACTTGGGAACAGTAGATCTGCTGTCTCCATTTTACATCCCAAGCAATATACTTCTCCTAACATCAATTGAAACCTTTTGACATGTATGTTTCCATAAGCTAAGGCATAGGTACTATCAACGATCATAATCATAATCGGATATCGACCTGCACAATCTCTAAAAACATGTTTGCTTAAATAAAGTGTAGTCATCATCAAAACTCAAGAGGTCCAACAAATTCCCCCTTTTTGATGATGACAAACTTTTCAAACAAACTTAAAAACAAAATAGAGTAAACCAATGTTGAAGAGTATGTTAGAGATCAAAACAACTCTTCTTAACTAAATGTCATGAAACCAGTTACTCTAGAAATAATCAAAACAACAAATTTATATAATCAGAGCTAAAAGAAATTAGCATAAACAAACAACTAACCAAAACCAGAAATATCAGTATCTTAATCTTTACAACTAACAACACAAACATCAGAAAAACAAACCAAACATCAGAAACAAACCAGCACCTTAATCCATAAGTCCAACATAATAGATTTAACTAGATCTCAAACATGCTCAAGCATTATTTAAGTTTGTGCCAAATATTCCCCCTTTTGACATCATTCAAAAAGAAGATAAGCAATCAAACCACAGCACTAAACATATAGTTATAGTCAAAGAGAGAATAAGGATGCACAAATTAAAAAGCAATAACAATGAATGCAAGCATGATAAGCAATGACTAATCAAACCTAACAGTTAGTAGCATATGTAAAAAGGTTTAACAAAGTTAACAATGTTTAAGAGGTGTACCCCAGCTGGTACCAAAAGACAAAGAAATTGTTTGGTGATAGAGATAGTAACAAGGAAATATAAAAGATATTAAAGGAGAACTAGGAAGCAGGGGCATCTTCATCAATATATTCTGTTTCCACCTCCACTGTATCCAATTTACCACCAAGACGAGCCTCCATTTGAGTCATCTGGTCAGCTAATGAGGCTAGGGAAACACGAATCTCATCTTGAAATTTGAAGAAGCGATCCTGCAAATCATCAAGCTTGAGGAGAATGGAGTATAAGGGGGCAGTAGGAACGGTTGCCTGATCAAAGCTTTGTCTGTGAAATGATGGTGGTGGTGATCTTGGTGTTGGTGATGGTGGTGGTGGAGTGGTTGGCTTTGGTGAGGGAAAACTATTGGGTTCAGCCCTAGAGTCATCATCAAGAGCAACTTCAGGTCCCATCCCCTTGTCTTCTTCCTCCTTATCAGAAGGAACAACCTCCTGTTCCTTAACTCCAGCTCCTTCTTTCTCCTGTTCCTCCTTTTCAACTTCTTTTTCCTGTTCCTCCTTCTCCACTTCTTCCTCTACTTCCTGTTCCTCCTTGTCCTTCCCTTCTTCCTCCTGTTCCTCATCATCAGAATCAATTTCAATCTGTTCCACAGCATTTTCAAGGATCCCTTCCTCATTTAATCTAAGGCGCAAATTACTCAAACATTTTGCACCTATCATGTTACTGGGACCCATAGGAAAACTATATTCTCCAAGTGGAACACCAAATTTTGAGAAAATCCAGGACAACAAACCACCATAGCCTACCATACATCTTTTGGCTATACAATCATTTAAATGCGAAATCATCAAGGAAGGAAAATTAATCTTTGTATTGTTCACCATACAGTAAATCAAAGTGGCATCTCGAAGACTTATCTCACTACGTTTTGAATTTCGTGGTAAAATAAACCTTCGAGCAATGTTGTAAAGTAACTTGTGTAAGGGGGACAAAACATTGTGACTCACTTTACCTCTCTTTTGCCTAACGCCTAAACATCTCCAGACATCCTTTTCATCAATCCCAGAAAACGCAATTTTTGACCCAACATAATAAACATCAAAACCAGTGGCTGGTACTCCTAACCACTGTCCTAACATCATACTATCAAACTCAATTTTAATTTCTTTAATTGAACTTGAACAGACTCCATCATTAATAGAAAAGTTAGAGATGAACTCACGCATAATTTCTGGGTAAATGGGATTGCAGCAGTAATCGCACATGAGTGATTCCCAATGTTGAGTTTGTAGAATTTTGTGAAATTGAGGAAAGTTTGTAGTGTCATACCACTCTTTGTCAAGGCCAAAGCCAACTGACATTTCTTTGGAAAGTTCCTCAGCGTTTAAGTAGTGGGTTACCTTCATTTTCTTTACAGAACGTGTTGGAGGTTTCTTGGATCCTCTTGATCTCTTACTGCTTGCATGTATTTTCGGGGAGATGGGGGTTCCCTCCTGTTCTTTTGATGAAGACTCAGACTTAGGAGTGTGAGAAGGTGGGTAGATGACTTGAAGAGGTACAGGTTGCTTCATTTTAGAGTTCTGGTTTTTGATTTTCATGGACGTTTTGAAAGAGAAGAGCAAGAGAAGTGGAGAGAATGACGGTTTAGGGTTGAGTGAAAGGGAAAGGGTAATGATTATGAAGTGAAGGATGGAACGTGAGGGAGTGGGTTTATTTGTGAGAGGTGACGGTTACTAAATGTTCCATTTTCCTTAGTTATGCATTTTGATACAGAGACACGAAATGAAGACAGATGAATTTGATGATCCAACTCCTACTTCCCAAAAAAAATTGCTGGAAAAAAGAAAAAAAAAAAATTTTATATATATATATATATATATATATATATATATATATATATATATATATATATATATATATATATATATATATATATATTTTTATTATATATTTATAATAAGAAAATGATAATATTATGCTACTATCGTTTGATCAAAATAATCATGCAATCATAAGAACATTCAAAGTATATTCCCTTAAATAAATGCGTACCTGATCCTATCAATAATTGATCTTTCAATCAAGTTTATTGTGGTTGATTGATCATTTTCAATTTTTATTTTGTCTCTAAGGATCATATATGACACTTCCTTTAATGCAGCTTGATCATGCCAAGTTCCAATCTCATTTTCTCATGCTGTTCCCTTGGAAGCGGTTTGGTCATGATATCTGCTATTTGCTCGTTAGTGTTTACATGCTTAACAATGATATTTTTATTTTCAACATTATCCTTAAGAAAATGATGCCTAATATGGATGTGCTTTACTCGTGAGTGATGCACTGGATCTTTGGATATGCATATGGCACTGGTATTATCGCAATAAATAGGAACACATGCATACTTAATACCAAAGTCTCTTAGCTGCTGCTTTATCCATATCATTTGGGAACAGCAAGCTGCTGCTGCTACGTACTCAGCTTCAGCAGTTGATAATGCAACAGTGTTTTGTTTCTTGGAGCTCCACGAAACTAAACATGAGCCAAGAAATTGTACCATACCTGACATGTTTTTTCTATTAACAAGATCTCCTGCATAATCTGCATCACTAAAGCCTTTCAAATCAAAGACATCACTTTTAGGATAAAATAATGATAAATCGTCTGTTCCCTTTAGATATCTCAAAATACGTTTCACTGCAGTTAGATGTGATTCTTTAGGGTTAGATTGAAATCTCGCACATAGACCAACACTAAATGAAATATCGGGTCTACTAGCAGTTAGATATAATAAAGATCCAATCATGCCTCTATACATAGTTTGGTCAATATTTGTTCCATTTGTATCTTCATCTAATCTTACATTAGTAGCCATGGGTGTATGGTTGGTTTTAGCGTTATTCATGCCATATTTCTTAAGAAGTTCTTTTATATATTTTTGTTGATGAATAAAGATACCATTAGCAGTTTGTTTAATTTGCAAACCAAGAAAGAAATTTAATTCTCCCATCATGCTCATTTCAAATTCAGTGCTCATAAGGTTAGCAAATTCTTTACATAGCAATTCATTTGTGGCACCAAAAATAATATCATCAACATATATTTGAACAACTAATATATTGGAACCTTTATTCTTAAAGAATAAGGTTTTATCAATTTTACCTCTAATAAAGTCATTTTGAATCAAAAACTTTGATAGTCTTTCATACCATTGCCTTGGAGCTTGTTTCAACCCATAAAGAGCTTTATCAAGCTTATAGACATGATCAAGACACGAGGTATTCTCAAAGCCAGGCGGTTGTTCAACAAAAACTTCTTCATCAAGAAAACCATTCAAGAAAGCACATTTCACATCCATTTGATATAATTTAAAGTTCATAAATGCAGCAAAAGAAATTAAAATTCTAATAGCTTCTAACCTTGCTACTGGAGCAAATGTCTCAGTATAATCAATACCTTCTTGTTGATTGTACCCTTTGACCACGAGCCTTGCTTTGTTTCTTACAATTATTCCATGCTCATCTAGTTTGTTCCGAAATACCCATTTCAAACCAATTACCTTCTTGTGTTTCGGTTTGGGTTCTAAATGCCATACTTTGTTCCTTTCAAATTCGTTCAATTCATCTTGCATGGCTACAACCCATTCGGAATCCTTTAGAGCTTCTTCGTGATTTTTGGGTTCAAGTGATGATAAGAACGCAAAATGTGCACAGAAATTTCTCATTTGAGATCGAGTTTGTGTTCCTTTATTCAAGTCACTTACAATCAAATCAAGAGGATGGTATTTTTGATATCTCCAAGGTTTTGGCATAAAATCTCTTGTGGGAACAGTAGCATGTTCTGGTTCATCAGCTTGATTAACATTCTGTTCAGCTACTGGATTGTTCTGCTCATCTGTGGGAACAGCTGGATTGGGAACAGTCTGCTGTTCCTGATGTTCTGGCAGTTCCTGAACTTGATCAGTACTTTCTGCTTCTGCTGGAACCGGCTGTTCACCAGCTGTTTCTTGATCATGCACTTTCAATTCTTCATTATCTTCTTCTAGATTTGCAAGACCTATCTTAAAATTATTTGTATCCTGTTCACTTGACAAAAAGTTAGTTTCATCGAAAATTATGTGAACGGATTCTTCCACACTCATTGTTCTTTTGTTATAGACTCTATATGCCTTACTTTGAGATGAGTAGCCAAGAAATACTGCTTCATCACTTCTTTCATCAAATTTACCTATATTCCGTTTTCCATTAATATGTACAAAACATTTGCATCCAAACACACGAAAATAGGCAATATTTGGTTTAACACCTTTAAACAGTTCATAGGGTGTCTTAGAAGTGATTGGTCTTATCAATACTCTATTTAAAATATAACATGCAGTATTAACAGCCTCGGCCCAAAAATTTCTAGGTAAACCACTAGCAATTAACATAGTTCTAGCCATTTCTTCTAAAGTTCTATTTTTCCTTTCTACAACACCATTTTGTTGTGGTGTTCTAGGGGCGGAAAAATTGTGACTTATTCCATGTTCATTGCAATAACTCATAAAGCTTGAATTTTCAAATTCTTTACCATGATCTGACCTTATGTGAACAATTTGATTATTGGTAGATTTTTGTATTTTGTTAGCGAAAGAAACAAACTCATTAAAGGCTTCATCTTTACTAACTAGAAATAAAGTCCATGTAAATCTACTATAATCATCAACAATAACAAACACATATCTCTTGCCACTACGGCTTTGTATTCTCATAGGTCCACACAAATCCATGTGTAATAATTCAAGCGTTTTTGAGGTGGTCACAACATTCTTTGGTTTAAAAGATGACCTTACTTGTTTTCCTTTGGCACAAGGATCACATATTTCATCCTTAAGGAATTTTATAGATGGTAGTCCTCTAACTAGGTCTTTAGATCTTAATGTATTAATCAATGAATAACTAGCATGACCTAGACGCTTATGCCAAAGAAGTGGGTCGTCTTCTATAACACTTAGACACGTTAGACTGTTTCTGGGAACAGTGTCCAGGTCCACTACATAAGTGTTCCCTTTTCTGTTTCCCTCAAGAATGATGTCTCCAGTGTCATTCCTAGAAATAATGCACTTTTCAGAAGTAAAGTTTACAGAGTTACCCTTATCACAAAATTGAGAAATGCTAAGTAAGTTGTGTTTCAAATTCTCGACTAAAAATACATTATCAATGGCGTTGGAACATGACCTTCCAACCTTTCCTTTGGCAATTATCTCACCCTTCATATTGTCACCGAAGGTTACTGTTCCCCCATCATAGGCTTCAAGTGAGAGAAATTTAGATTTGTCACCCGTCATATGCTTGGAACACCCACTGTCGAGATACCATGAGCTGTTCCCCCTCACTTGGACCTGTAAGATAATTAATTGTTAATTATAGGAACCCAGACTTTCTTGGGTTCCTTGTCGATCTTACATGAATCATATTTATCAATTTGAATGTTATCGACATAGTTTCTGTTAGAGACAGTATACTGTTCCCTTTTGGTGCACTGTTCCTTCAGATGGCCAGCTTTACCACAGAAGGTACAGTACCTGTCTCTAGGAAGATCAACGTAAGCTTTCTTACTTTTGTTATTCTTAAAATAATTTAGGCCTTGTGATTTCTTACTTTTAGCATCTAGAATCCATTTGGGAGTTATTTTGATTTTCCCTTTTTCTCTTGAATTTAATTCAAGATTATTATTGTTGTTACGGTTGGATTCCGAATTCAGTTTTAAATATTGAAAATCATTGCTTAAATCTTTAGTAGATGCATCTATCAATTTCTCATTTAAGCCTAATAATTTGTATTGCGATAGCTCAATATTAAGAATAACATTTTCCTTCTTAAGTCTCTCCATATTTTCTTTTAGGATTATATTTTGGTCCAACAAACCGAAGAATCTGTTTTGGACATCATGTCTAAAGGTGTTTATGTATGAGACATGGTCTTTGCTTACCTTAAGTTCCTTTTCTAACTTGAGACACTTATCATTGCAATTTTCAAGTTTAACTTGAGCCTCTTTTAACAACTCTTTTAATTCATTTTTACTTGGATTGAATGAATGGTCAGAAAATGAATTAGAAATATTTACCTGCTTCTCCTTGCTTTATGTGTAGCCATGAGACATAGGTTAGCTGTCTCCTCTTCTTCGGGAACAATAGTTTCATTCTCACTTTCAGTTTCTCCCCATGCAGCAATCATGGCCTTACGAAAGTCAGTCTTGTTAAAATTTTCTTTGTTCAACGGTCTTCTTGAATCTCTTGTCTTTCCCTTGCCCTTTTCATTCTTCCATGTTGGGCAATCCTTGATGAAGTGTTCGGTACTTCCACATTTGTGGCATTCAAGATTTTTTGTTCTTCTTTCTTTGTTGTTTCTTTGATTTGCATACCTGCTGTTCATGAAGAACTTCTTGAATTTTCGTACCAATAAAGCAGCCTCTTCTTCATCACATTCTGATTCGTCCTGTTCCCCCGCGGCCAGAGCCAGTCCCTTGTTCCTAGAGCTGTCTGCTGTTCCCAAATGCAATTCATGTGTCATTAGGGAACCAGCCAGCTCCTCTAGATTGAACTTAGTAAAATCTTTGGACTCTTGTATAGCAGTAACCTTGGCCCTCCAGCGCTCATCTTGAGGAAGGCTCCTTAGAATCTTCCTTACTTGTTCATCAGCGGGAATTATTCTTCCAAGAGAGACAAGCTCATTTGTTATGTTGGTGAACCTAGTGAACATCTCTTGAATACTTTCTCTTGGCTCCATAACAAATCTCTCGTATTTAGACATTAACAAATCAATTTTGGACCGTTTTACTTCACTTGTTCCCTCATGGGTAACAGCAAGCAGGTCCCAAATTTGCTTAGCGGATTTGCACCCCATAATTCTATTATGCTCGTTTGGTCCAAGACCACAATGAAGTAATTTTATAGCAAGAGCATTTAATTCCATTTTCTGAAAATCTTCTTTTTCATATTCGGTTATAGGTTTGGGAACAATTTCATTGTTGGAGTTAGTAGTGGTTACCTCAAAATCTCCGATTTCTATGACTCTCCAAACTTGATAATTTTCCGCTTTGATGAAGATCTCCATCCTATTCTTCCAGTATGTATAGAATTTTCCATCGAACATTGGCGGTCTTTGAGTTGAATACCCTTCTTCCATTCGCTCGTTCATAATTGACATTTTTAGAGAACACCAGAATCTGCACTCAGGGTTTCCTGATCTTCTGGGAACAGGGCTCTGATACCAATTGTTGATTCAATTAGGAACGGGAACAGCAACAAGAGGGGGGGTGAATTGTTGTTGTTGCAAGTTTAAGCGATTGTGCCCTGTTTTTGCGGAATTATTCAAAATAAATAAAGCTTAAACTAAGAGCAAAATAATAAGAGAGACACACGATTTTACGTGGAAACCTTTTGGGCCTAAACAAAAGGAAAAACCACGACCACTTGGGATTTCTAACAACTTCACTATGTTTAAGGCAATTAGTTACAATTACAATAAACACCTTACTTCACTCGAAGCGAAACAACTAGGCCAACTCTTCACTCTCTAATTTCTTTACTCAAAGCAACAAACTTAGCTTTACAATAAGCTAATCCTCTCTAGCTTCACTAAAAGCTATCTAACTTCCCCCTTAGACTCACCCGAGTCTAATTACATAAACTCTCAAAAACCCTTACAAAAAGGATATAAATTCTCTAAAATAAATCAAAGAGTTGCATCAAGAAAATATTATAAATTAATTGGCAACTTTAAGAACAAAATATTTCTTGTAAAATCCAACAAAAACGTATGAAAAACACTTAAGCACAAAACGTTGGATTACTTCTCATCTTTTTTAAAAACCGGAATTAACTTGCAATTTATAGAAAATAATATTCCTAAGAAAATGGAATAACCCAATCCATCATCCCACTATCAAGAGATCATGGGAGTAATGTGGATTAAGCAAACACACGGTTATTTCCATAAGATTTGATTAAGTCAAATCACACGTGTACACAAACAATAACCGCTGTTCCCTTAATAACTGCTGTTCCCTAAAGTAGCAGTTTCTTCAGTAGTAATTCCTGTTCCCCAAATTAATGGCTGGAACTTCATGCTATATTTTAGAAAACGGTTAATCTTAGTGGGAATGATTGCTTGCTAATTTTTAGGAATAAAAACCGGTTAGAAAGATTTGCTAAGACTAATTCAAAGTCAATTAATTCTATTTTTAACAAATCCAGGATTTACTAAAAATAGATCCTAAAATAAAGGATCTTAACAAATAAAACGTGAATTCATTTTCTTTAACAAAAACGATTTGCCAATTAACTTTAATAAATTATTACTGCAACAATTTAATTTAAAATACATTAACTAAAAAAATAATAATTAAAATATGATAACCAGAATTTTTAGTCAACGTAGTCAACCTTCAGCTCAGGAACAGTGTGCTGTCTCCAGACTTCAGTTTAGCTAGAACATCCAACTTGGGAACAGTAGATCTGCTGTCTCCATTTTACATCCCAAGCAATATACTTCTCCTAACATCAATTGAAACCTTTTGACATGTATGTTTCCATAAGCTAAGGCATAGGTACTATCAACGATCATAATCATAATCGGATATCGACCTGCACAATCTCTAAAAACATGTTTGCTTAAATAAAGTGTAGTCATCATCAAAACTCAAGAGGTCCAACAATATATATATATGTATATATATATATATACATATATGTATATATATATATATATATATATATATATATATATATATATATATATATATATATATATATATATTAATATATATATATTTATATATATATATATATATATATTAAAAATATAGTTACGACTTCTCAAATAAAGTGGTTCGAATAAAAATGATTATTTTACTAAAATGTGTGAGCCCACGAAGTCTCTTAGTTGGGTCTCGCAAGAAAATGAATCGAGATAAAAATAAATTAATAAACCTAATAATAATAATAATAATAATAATAATAATAATAATAATAATAATAATAATAATAATAATAATAATAATAATAATAAAAACAAGTATAAAAAGCCCATGAAACCCTAAATACTAAAGCCTAGCCGTCATCCCTCCCCCTTCTCCTCCTTCTTTCTCTTCTTCTCCCTTCCTCCCTCACTCCCGCATCCTTTTCTCTTTCCCACGCCCAGCAGCTGCCGGCACACTCACCACCACCGGCCTGCTGCATGACCCCACAGAGACGCCGACCTCTCTTCCCTCCTCCACGGCAGTAACTAGCAGCAGCCGACTGCTCTTCCTCCACAGTTCTTCGCGCCTTCATAGCAGCTCCAGCAGCCGATTCTTGTCCTCCCTCCACCGTCAACGGAGCTTCTGCACCACCACCAGAACCTCCACTTACCCCTTCATCCCTTTTGCTAGTCCCATCTTTGTAAGCCATCTTCTTCCCCTAATTGATTTACATTGTTTTGAATGGGAATTTGTATCAAGTTTATGTATTTTCTGTTTATTTTTGTTTTATTTCTATTAAATCTTGTGATGGGTAAGAGTTTAAGTGATGATTTTAATATAGCTATGAATTAGAGTTAAAGTATGAATAGAAGTGATAATAATTGTACTACTTTTGTGCTTGGGGATGTTTTAAAACTTGAATAGATTGGTATGAGATTTGAATATATGATTTGATTGTGAATAGGTGATAATAGTTGTTATAATTGAGAGTATTAGTCACAAAAGTGGTGTTAATTGTCACTTGTATTATAAAGATGATGGTAGATATTGTTATGTTATTGAGTATTATTGTTAGTCAATTGTGGTATGGTCGTGGTAATTAAAGTTGAATACTATCATTGTTAAAGTAGGAAGAAACCATTGTTGCCATTTTTGTTTCGAATTATTTGGGGAAGTGCTTCTTTTCATGCCTTCTTGTCATCATGAGTAATCTTGTACATTGTAGTAAACGATATCACAACTTGAGGCTATCACTAACATCAATATCATCATGAGTTGCTAGTGTTGATCTTGTTATACAAGTGCTAGTAGCCTCGGACATTTCATAGTGACGAGGCCTTATACTTTGAGCCTCATTGGCTTATAGAAATTGTTATAAAATGCACTTTATTGTGCTGAAAGCTTACTTGATTGTTGGTTTAGTAGATGGAAAGACTTACGTTGTGTTCAGTTAATGATTTTGACTTGTATTGAATGAGTTGTGTGCGTGTTAGAGTGATCGAAAACTCATGTTGAATGGGTGATAGCGGTTACTTTTTTATTTAATTTGGTATGGCAAAGAAGTTAAGGGAACTTATTAGTTATACTAAAAACTTGTATAGGTTCCCAGTTCATAAGAGGAAAGTAGAACTTAATTGGGTGATTTTTTGTAACTCTTGGTTGTGCAGTGACGCTTGCAGGTACGTACACGCAGTAATTTATTATCATGTTTATCGTTACAAAGTATTATCAATATTTCAAGATTATATGCATCGTATTAGAATTATAGAGCGCCACAAAGTTAATTTTGCTGGCGTATAGTCATAATAGAGATAAGGCAAGTAGAATGAAAGCATTAGGAGACTCTGAGAACATATTATATAGTAAAGAACGCGCCATGGTTGAGTGTAGTATTGAAGTGTTTTTCCTAATTATTGAGCCTTGAATTATGATTAGATGGCGTGACTCAGCTGGATTATGTCCGGTTTATTTAATAGTCCCCTAGGTGAGGTTCGACGGGACCACTGTAAGGCGGGTATGATCATGCTTGGGTCATTGGGCGCCGGGACGCCGATAACGCCCCTTGACCGAGGCGTTACCATGTGGGCCTTACAAACCCCAATATGGTGTCCTCTTCACTGGTTTAGTTCCCCAGCGTGTTATTTTTTCCCGAAGGTAGGACCCAAGAGGGTCAGCTGGAGGGGGCATGAGCTCATACTTTGCCAATGGGCGCCGGGAGGCCGATAACGCCCTTGGCCGTGTCACTATGCCATGAATAGAGAGAGGATCCACTACCTTGAATATACCTCGAGAGATTAGTAGTTTGAAAGAGAAATTATGAATAAATAGAGGTGTTTAGACAGATGAGTAGACTCGTTATTGCCATACTATATCGTTGCCTACATTTTTGTTCGATGACTTTAATTGTTTTAAGTTCATTAATTAATGACTTGTATGTGTTTGTTGTTGTTTGTTCATGACTCTCTATGATGTTCCTGCTATGACACATCTGACTATGGTCATTATGTTGAGCAGCAGGAGGATCATAGCTTGACATGACAGGTATAGGAGCTCTTTTTGCTATGCATTGGGGGAAAGTGTGGAGTACGATCGTAACAATTGTATACAAATAGTCCAATGCTTGTAGCTGCTATATTACTTGTAAAGTTTTCTTTTGGGATTGTGTAAATTTCTTTTATATGGAGCCATGTGACTCCTTGTATAATCCATAGTTCCGCTGCGTAATTTTTGGATACATAGTTATGTTATCCATGTATATATTCTCGTCACTTCCTCAGTTTTCAGCAGAGATGCTGTCGAAATTTCCACTTACTCACCCTTTTTAATTAATCTTTAGCGTTTATTCTAATTATTTTCCTTTTTTTTATGTAACACCCGGATTTCCTCCCTTCCTTCACGATTCTGGTTTCGTTTAAGGGGTTGGAAATTCAGGGGTGTTACAATGGGTTGTCAAGGACAACTTTAAGAAAGAATATCCCGGTTTCCCTCCCCTTGAGGTTCCACTGGCATACCCTTTTATCGATTACACATATAGTGATACACCAATGGGGGATGACTTGGAGGGAACGTGGAGTGTTAACCAATTGAAAAGGGCTTTTGAGGAGAGCCTAGGTACCCATGACCACCTTGTGCCCTTGGCGCTAGACCATGACCTAGAATCCCCTTGCCTTGTTGCCTACTCCCCTTCATCTCTTGATGATCAACTTATGGATGAGTTTTATGATGATATGTACAATTGGGAGGAGTTTACATTCCCCACATTCTGGCATCATGATTCTCCCGTTCCTCGTGTTGATGCACCACCTACCAGTGAGGTTCTTGTTGAGGTACCTTGTACACTTCACCATGATGAACCCTTCACATATGTGCATGATCATCTAGCTAGTGAACCCAGTCGCTTAGAGGTAGATATGCCCTCGATTGAGGAGTCTCAAGTGCATACCCTTAGTGTGCCTTCTGTTGAGTCTCACCCTACACCTCTTAGTCATTGTGAGATGCTTCCCATCGCCCTCCATCATGCTCAACTTGATGCTTGTGATGCCTTACAGCTTGTTTTCCCCCCTCCCTTTGTTCGCTCTTCCTTCAGCTTTTTATCTCATTATGAAAAGTCGATCTTTGTTTTGTTTCTTCTTTTCTTCTTTCTTCTCTCCCTCTTCCACTCCCCAACTTCTGCTATTGTGGGGAGTGAGTTTGACAAACTCCTTTAGAGTTTAACTTACTACGCTAGTGAAAAAACCTCATTTGCTGCGTGTCATTTGCTGCGGTTTTCCTTAGACGCAGCAGTAAATAGCAAAAAAATAAAAGAAAAAAAATTATATAGTAGAAATGCTGCTGTTTTCCTAATGCCCGCAGCAAATAAGCATTATTTGCTGCGGTTTTGTTAAGCCCGCAACAAATAAGTGCTTATTTAACTGAAAAAAGCATTATTTGCTGCGGTTTTGTTAAGCCCGCAGCAAATAATTATTAAAAAAAATAATAATAATTAAAACATTTTTTTTCGTTTAATAAGCACTTATTTGCTGCGGGCTTCTTAAAACCGCAACAAATAATGGTTATTTTTTTCGTTAAATAAGCACTTATTTGCTGCGGGCTTAATAAAACCGAAGCAAATAATGCTTATTTGCTGCGGGCATCAGGAAAATCGCAGCAAATAGTCAGTTCAAAAAATATAAAAAACGCGTTTTGACGTTTAATTGCTTAAAACCCTAAAATAAGTTTCTTCAAAAACCCACGACGATGACTGTCTTCTTCTTCAAGCTCTTCAATTTCAGAAAATTTCTTCAAAAACCCAAGAAAAATCTCTTCAAGTTCTTCAAGTTTTTTCAAATCATACCACTCTACTGTGTATTCTCTTTATTTCGTTCATCATCTTCCAAACCCCACGACTTTGTTTAAGTTCTTCAAGTTCTTGTGTTGTTGAAATTTGTTGCTTCAATAACCACCTATTGCACAAATTTCCTTCTCCATCTTTGTTTAAGTTCTTCAACACACCATTGTTGCTTTTCCTTCAAAAGCCACGGAATTAGGGCTAGTCTTATTCTTTTTCAAGTCATTGTATTTTATATTTGAATGTGAATAATTTACTTATGTATGTACTTGAATATTTGAATGTGAATAATTTTAATTAATTAGGATTTTTAGGGTAGATTGAATGTGAGTAATTTACTTATGTATATATGTAGTTGCATATTTGAATGTGAATAATTACTTATGTATGTGGTATCAATGGTTCAATAGGTAGTTGTTCTTGTAAACGACATCATGTAAGATTATAATCATGTAATTTAATTACATTATTGGATTATTTAATACTATTAAACGAAAAAAGAAAAAAAAGGCTATTATTTGCTGTGGGCTTCTTAAAAACCGCAGCAAATAGTCATACACTATTTGCTGCAGTTTTTTAAGAAGACCGCAGCAAATAGCCTTTTTTTGCTGCGGTTTTAAACCGCAGCATTTAACATAGGCCATTTTCTGCTATCACTATTGCTGTGGGCCAAAACCGCAGCATATTATGGCCAAATAACCGCAACAAATAAGGATTTTTCCACTAGTGCTATATAGTGAGTCAGGTCTAGCTAAAGACCTTAAAGAAGCGCTTGTTGGGAGGCAACTCAACTGTAAATATTATCTTCTATTTCATTTTTGTTCTCTTTCATTGCATTGCATTTTTGCTAGCCAGTGCTCACGTTTGGTTTGTAGTGTTGTTTTTTAAAGCTTGCAGATCCAAACGACGATTAGCATTGACCCTCGACATGAGGTTTGTTTGCGATTGATTTGATTATGTTGAGAGGGTCAATGCTAATGGTACCGAGAGAGCGAGAAAGAGGAGAAAGGAGGCTCAAAAGAGCAATACATCAAAAATGAAGAATATAGCTTCACCCTGGCTTGGGGGAGGCAATCACTCTAGCCTCGTGCTTCATGCCTTCACTCCTTCCAAGGAGCGGAGAGTTCTTAGACCACTTTGATGGTGGTGATGGTAATGCTAGGAGTGAAAGCCCTCCTAGCCTAGGTATGACCTTCTTCCCTCTTTATTATTGACTAGTTTTTGTTTGTGTTGGGTATTGTGACAATCTTGTTGACCTCTGTTTTAAACATTTCTCTCTCCCTCTTTGTTAGGGACTAGCAAAGGTTTGGCTTGGGGGAGAGTTGGTCAACACTATTGTCACCATTATCCATTTTTTTGTGCATTTAGTGTCATTTAGGTCTATGTTAGTGCATTGCATGTATTATTTTGTATATATTTCACATATTCACCTTGCATTCATGAGATGTATATATTGCATATTCGTGTTTTGTTTTCAATAAAATGGTTGAGCTACGAAACTAGCACGCAAGCTCTTGGTGTGTACATCTGTGGTCTTATGCATACTCATATTTTCTTAGCCCTGTGCCTGTTTTGGGACCAAGTAATAGACCGTTTTCTGCCTGACTTAGGGGATCTGGGTTTGCTTGGTTGGTGGCTAGGATGACTACCTTTAGAGGCACATTTCGACTAGCCTGTAAGGATTGAGCCTTTTTGGACTCCTTGCGAGTTCTATTTTTAGTGCTAGTTAGGGGATCTAAGTATTGTGTTGGTTCTTCTCCAGCATAGTCGACTCTTCCTAAGACCAAGGATGATAACACGTTCGCTAGAATTAAGCTACATAGCCAAATAGCCTACCTTTAACGTAATTTGACTTTAGGTTAAGCCAAGTTTTTGCCTTTTTCTTTTATTTTGTAGCCACATTATTTAACCTCCACATGAGCCAAATGTTCCCTCTTTTTACCCAGAGGATAGCTTAGTGGTGGTGGGATTGTTGTGTGTTACAGTGATTTGTGGGCTTTTGGTTATGACATTGGTTGTTGGTTTTGTATGACTCTATTCATTTTTATCTAGCTTACGTTGTTTCTCCCTTCATCCTCTCGTGCTTACTATAAAGTACATGTTCCATAAGTGAGGAGACCTTCCTCTTTTTCTTCATCGAGATTTACACATATGTATTCATTTGAGTGAGGAGGTTATTATTTCATTTGGGAGATGAGCTTGGAAACACATTTTGTGATGAAATTTAAAAAAATTTCACGGTGTTTGATAATGGAGATCATCGTGCTTACATGAGGTTTTTGGGTAAATATAGTTGTTGGATATAGTGTTTATTGGTTTGTCATGAGATGTTTATGGTTGTTGTGTTTAGGGTCACTTGCTATCCTCTACTTAGTGCCACATTCCCAAATATATCCCACCTTAACCCTAAGCCAACTTTACAACCCTTCGCTAACCTGTTCGACTTGGTTTGATTAGTTTGTTCTGTGTTGGAGTTAGATATGACAAAATCCCCATGATTTACCCCTATAGGTGTTTGATTCCCGACTCATCTTTAGTCGGATGATTATGAGCGACACACGAGCCATAATCAAACACATGAGCGTCATTGCATATTTCTCACATCTTTTGAGAAATAACTCGGGGAGCGTAGACTTGTGACCTCTCTAGGTAGTGGGTGGCATAGCCTGTACGTTGTAGCTTACCTAGTGATCCCGAGTCCGTGGAACTGGTCATTCTTCTTGGTATTACGCTCTTTTGAGACCATTGTACTTGCACACCCATGGCTAGGGAAGAGTATTGCTCGTACATAACTTGCGTTGCTTTGATTTCCACTCACCATGTATGTTTGTATTGGATTTTTGGGTTTCCTTCTGAAAATCCTCACGAGACCTTACTCGTCCTCTACGGGAGACCTAGAGGTTTAAAGGGCTTGTCGTACGTGGTAAGTGCGACCGTGATTCCTACCAAAGTGAGTCTTAGGTTTTATTGCATTCCATAGTTTAGTTTTGTTTTTGCCCCGCGCTTTCATGTTGCCCTGCTAGTTCTTTTGCTAGGGACTAGCAAAGGTTTGACTTGGGGGAGTTGATGTGCTCGTTTTTAGAGCACATTTATCTCCTCATTGTAGTGTCGAGTCTCGCATTTTAGAATGCTTTTTACACACTTTACGCATGAATTTACCTTGCTCTTGTCTCCATGTTGTTTTGAGGTAATTTCAGGTATTTTCGGAGATTTCAAGGTATTTTACGTTGCGTACGAGACTTAGACACTTCGATTGAAGATTAGAGGTGCGTATTGGAGCCACGACAAGCATTTCAAGTCTTCCTCAAGGTCCCTGCAAAGTCTGGAAGGCATCCAAAACTTCGAAAGACGAAAACAGGCCATGAAGGAATGGATTCGGGCGAATGGGAGCTGGCCGGGTTCGGGCGAATGGGACCTGGCTTCGAGCGAATGGTGTTTTGTTTCGGGCGAATGGATCTAGAATATCAAGGAAACGTGCTCAAAACGCTTGGAAAGACCGAAGGCACTTCCATTCGGTCGAATGGGGTGCCATTCGGGCGAATCCCCCTTCAATTCGGGCGAATCCAAGCTCCAGACTGCGCGACTTGTTTTCTTCGCAAGTTTATTCCCGAGGGCTTTTAGGGCTTTTTACCCCTTTCGTTCCTTAACTTATAAATACCCCCTTGTATCTGAATAAACCCCATGTCTAGTTTGAGTGCCTTAGTGCCTCATTTTAGAACATCAAATCCTTTATGCTTTCTCTAGTTTTTGCCCTAGTGTAGATTTGTAGTTCTTTATTTATGCTTTCATCTACTTTCATGTAACTTCATTTATGTAAGTTTATTTCTTTAATGCTTTGATGTCTTTATTGCTTTCCTCTATTGCTTCTTTCTATTGCTTTTCTTTAATGCTTTCATTTAATGCTTTCTTAGTTTAGATTTAATGCTTTCATGTTCTTCAATTCCTCTAATGCTTTCCTTGTTTATAGCTTTTATCTCTAGTATGTTAGAGTAGTTTCCTTAGGGGTTTTAGGTTAGAGAAACCCTAGGTTTGGTCTTGTCATTAATGTTTAGGATTAGGGTTAAGGTTGATGATGGTTGTTGATAGATATTCGATTCGAATCTTGTCCTGCCACTCCTAGAGAGACATAGGGCGATTATAGGTCGTTCGTGTGGGTTATAAGGTCACCAACTTCCTCTCAATATCTGGAGTGTCTTGATTGATTATCATTCGAACTCCCTTAACCTAGCTTATCTTTATTTCCAATAGACCATTCTAGGGTGGACATAGTCTACTCCCCGCTCATCTTTCATTGTTGAGTTCCGCTTTTTTTTATTCTTTCTATTAGTAAAGTTTATCCACCAACCAACCTTCCATATAACCTTCCCACACCAAGTCTTTAGTCTAGCATCCCTTGTCCTTGTGGTTCGACCCCCACTTACCATTACACTCGTTGTAGTTGTATTAGGGTGATTATAAATATTGTTTGTATAACTTGGTTCTTAGTATTAACAACGTGCTAGAAAACCGGTTATCAGCATTTTGATAGTCAACGTGCAATTCACTTGGCTAGGAATCAAAATACATTTCATAGAAGGTCCAAACACATTGATATCAAATATAATTTCATCTGGGATGAAGTTGAGCACAAAAGGCCGATTTCAAAGAAGATTGATACAAAAGAAAACCCGACCGGCATGATGACAAAGCCATTGCCAACAACCAAGTTTGATCTGTGTTTTGACTTGGTTGGTCAAGCTTCTTGCTTGATGTGATGCCCTTTGGGGCATATGAGGTGTGTATGTTGTTTTAAGCTTGTTTATGTTCTTGTAAGATGGGTGGATTGATGAATTCTTTGACTTGGGTGAACTCAAGTCAAGGTGGAGATTGTTGACAATAATGTGACTTGAGTGCACAATTAACGTGTGCATTCATATGTGCAAGTAATGGGATGGAATCCTATGAGATTGTTTAATGGGTGAATTAAGTTGGTAACTTAATGTTTGTGATTGATGATGGTGTATAAGTGTGAATTAATTCTTGAAGTAATGAAGGAAATGAAGTATGATTTTATCATGGGAGTTATGAGACTTAATGAAGAATGCAAAAGTTTGTTGAGGATGCCCTACTATGATTAGTCGAACAAAGCTATTAGAAAGCCTCTTGTAGGTCGCTCGACCGAGCGAGCTCCTGGATAGGTCGAGCAAAGAAACATAATACTTCTAGTAGCCCGCTCGACCAGGTTGCTCAACTGAGTGAGCCTCTGTTTTGGTCGAGCAGACCTTCAGACGTTTCCTTGGATATTGTTTTTGACTCTTCAAGTCTTTGGAGTTGTTTCAATGTTATTAATTCATAGCTTTGATGTATTGAATGTTGATTAGTGTGATCTCCCCTATGAATAGGGAGCTCATTTGTTCATCCATACACATAAAACAAAAACTCCTAAGCCTAAACACGTAGCCTTTGTTATTCTCTTACTCAATTATATATACTTTGTTTGTAAGAGTAGTTTTACTCCATTGAAATAATATAAACAAGAAACTACACGCCACGGAGGACGTAGCCATCATTAGATGAACTTCCTTAAATCATTGTTAAGTCATTGAATTTCGTTATCGTTCATCAAGGTATTTCGAACCTTATCAATCTTAACTCTCATTTCAATTTCTTACTTATGAATTCGTGCATTATATGAGTTTTTATACTAGTTACTTATAATCTGTATTGTTTAGTACATGACTTTATGATTATGTTTTATATATATTAGTAACATGTATCTCAATCTAATAGTAATATTTTTATAGATTTTTTTAAAAAATAAATTATAGTTTCAATATGATTGTGAATCATATAATAATTTAATTATATATAAGAATAGTAATTTTTTATTAAATAATTTATAAATAGTGTTTGGCACATGAATCTATCTAGTGTGTAGTATGCACGTTTTTCATGAATTTTTACATTTGTCTTTAGCATTGTTGGGTCCAAACACCCCCAATTTCAATAACCATTATACAATATAGTTGACCTGCATTAGGCATGGCCACGGTCCGGGTTGGTCCGGTTCCGTTCCGGTTCCATCCGGTTCCGGTTCCACCCGGTTCCGGTTCCATTTGGAACCTGTCGCGAACGGTTCCGGTTCCGGTTCCGGTTCCGGGCGGTTCCAAACGGTTCCTTGGCGGTTCATGAGGCGGTTCCGGCGGTTCCAACTCACGGGACGGGCGGGTCGAACCATCGGTTCCATTTTTATTTTTTCTTTAAATATTTATATAATAAAAAAATACTATAATATTGCGGACGTACCTTTGATGATTACTTGATTATTACCGAAATTCATTGCATGTCAAGTTGTCATCGTTATTGAAATATTTACTAAAAAGAATGAAAAAAATAAATTAATAACAAACGAATCAATAATAATGTCCGATAAAGATGATTAATAAAAAAAAGGGAGAAAATGGACTTGAACCTAGTACCCAAAGGAATACTAAGCTGCCTACGTATCCCGAAGGAATCAAAGCCCACGTAGTTCTTTGTCATACCTTTTATTTATAGTTGTTGAATGTTGATTTATCGTTGTCGGATTGATCCTATTCGTCTTCGTCATCATCATGTGGTTGGTTAGATGCTTCCGCTGACTCTCCTCCCGACGATGATGCAGATGTATCCATCATCATCCATGGATCATCATCGTCGTCTTGATCATCATCATTCCTTAGTCCTTGTGTTCGAATCTCCGCTTGATCCCAATCTTTCTTGCAAACACATATTTGAATACTCTGTGGAGCAAGACGAGATCTCTTTTCGTCCAAAACTCTTCTACCTGCACTAAAAGCAGACTCCGACGCAATTGTTGACGCGGGAATTGCAAGGATATCCTTTGCAATTCTCGATAAAATGGGAAATTTTACAGATTTTTCTTTCCACCACTCTAAAATATTATAACTACCTTGGTCTATTTCAAAGTGGTGTTTAAGATAACTATCTAGTTCTAAATATGAGGTCGAGGAAGAAGATGATCCTACAAAACTATCATCTTGACTCATTATATTAGCTATTACCGAGTTATAGTAAGAGGGACGTGCCGAAACGCTAGCACGCCTAGACGTATCGCGTTTTTGGTTATACACACTATTGTAATAATCATAGAGTTCTGCTAAATATTTTTTACATGTTCCTACATAATTATGTACATCAGTAGGCGGGCGATCTAACGATTGGTAGTAAAATCCTATTACTTTAGTAAGGACCTCAGTTTTAAAACATGGGTCCAAAATGGTTGCGATTCCATAAATATAAGGAAATTCGGTAAAATATGCCTTCCATTTTTCCATCATATCAGCAAGAATCGGCTTCAAATATGGGTTAGTATCATCATGCGTATATTTAAGGAGATGATAAAAAATAGTAACACACTCACTTATTACTAAGTGAACATTCGGTTCATAAACATATGAAAAAATCTTAGTCGCGTGGTCATACGCTTCTAATATGTTATGTACACCTATAGCTAATTCCCAAGTGTCATCAGCTATGTAACTATCTGTACACTCACTATATAGTTGTGTTATAACTGGACGATAAGCAATCGCCTTTCTTAATAAATCGTTGGTTGAGCCCCAACGTGTAGGAGTATCTAATGACCAATACACTTTTTTAAGTTGATATTGGTCACATAATTGTTTATAACGTCTCTTTATCTTTCCAATCCTAAGCCACTTCACTATATCCCTAATTGGTTCTAATAAATCGCTTAATTGCTTTATGCCAGCTTGGCAAGATAAGTTAACTATATGCGCACAACAACGTATGTGTAATAAGCTACCCCAAGGATAAAACTAAATGCAGGTTCGTTATACAAAAGTTCTAGACATTTAATGTTTGCGGTTGCATTATCAGTTGAACAACAAAATATCTTATCTAATAAGTTCCATTCTCTACATATCTCTACTAATCTATATTTTATGTTTTCACCGGTATGTCTTTCTGGCATTGTCTCAAAAGCAATTATTCTTTTTTGAATAATCCAATTTTGATCTATCCAATGTGCTGTTACACACATATAAGATTCTAAATGTGGGGGAGCAGACCAAATGTCAGTTGTTATGCTAACCCTACCATTAAAAGATTTAAACATTTCAACTAATTCATAACGCATTGATTCATATAATTTAATTGTGCGTCTTTTAAGAGTGCTCCTAGGGATTGCTCTATATTGTGGTTGCATAGTTTTTCTAGCGTAACGCTCGTATGCCCTACTTTCACCGTGGTTAAAAGGCAATTTATCACAAATTACATACCTAGAAAATTCATCAATCATATCATTACGATTATATCTAAAAGGCATACCTGTGCTGGGAATGTCCCACTGTGTCTGTCGGCTTCCAGTTCCACTTGTGGTCCCACTGCCGCTTGCTGCATGAGTTTCCTTTGTGATTCCATGCTTCTTTGCCAAATGTTTGTTAAAAGATCCCGTAGCACCACCTAACACGTATTCACAAAACACAATAAATAAATTTTTATAAAATATGAATATATAATGTATTATGTATGTATAAAAAACTTAAAAAGTATTTACCTCTGGCGAAATTGTATGAAACTAAGGGCTTTACTCCTTGACTTTCACAAATTTGACAAGTGCATAAGAAAATATCTGGATTCTCGGTTGGTTCTTTTGTGAAATACGACCACACATGTGAAACAGCTCTACCACTAGGAGGTGGCATTGCCGGAAAAGGTTGTCTTACTGGTTCATCTTCATCTAAATAAATAATTTAAAATTATAAAACTATAATTAAATAAATAAATAATATAAAGTTTAATTAATTTGAAGAATAAAAATATAAAACAAACCGATAGTTTGGAAATTGACTCGTTTACCACGAGCTTGTCTTTGTTGTTGTTGTTCTCCTTGTTCTTCATGTGATCTTGTTGATGACTGTCGAGATATATGTATCCCAATTGGGGTCGTTGGTTCCTCTTCTTGTTCTTCTTCTTCATCAATTTGTATTTCTCTTTCCACTTTTTCTGCATAATTATGTAATTCTGGGTCGTACCCTTCCGGATAATTATGTTCATAATTATAATTACTAATGGAAGGTGTTGTTGATACCGACGGAGTAGAAGTGGCCTTTCTTTTGGACGAACTGGAACCTCCCAATGATTTTGCCACTTTAGTAACTTTTTTTGAGGCTTTTTTCAAAAATGAAGACATGATTGATAATATTGAAGTAATAATAGAAATATAGAATTAAGAAATAAATAAATAATTAATTATGTAACTAACTAAATGAAGAAATAATTAAAAGACTAATTATGTAATTAAGAGAATAATTGCGTAATTAAAGAATTAAGTAGAGAGAGTAAGTAGAGAGAGTAGGAGAAGAGATGAGTTGTGAATGAAAATGAT
>NC_080047.1:19852180-19882180 GCF_026212465.1 Amaranthus tricolor
AAATTGAGATATATTATTTTCTCGTGTAGACAGCAGATTTGTAGACAAAGATTATTAGGAGCGTACGTTGTCTAGGATCGCGTGACAAGGTAATTATCAAAGTCCGTCTAATTAGGACTATCCCGTTAGTGTTATGAGCTAAGTGATAATTAATGTGTTTAAATGGGATCCGTGATTTGATATTACATTATTTTGTATGATATTATGTTTTATATATTCTCAAATTATATCTATTATTTTTGTCAAACTTGAATTTATAATTACTATTTCGATAGAATTTATATTATTATTTTGATAGCGAAATTAGATACGGTTTAATTTGAAAGAGAAATACTTATAATATTATTATTTTGATGAAAGTTATATTACTATTTTAATAATAATAATTTTAAATGCGATTGAATTTTGGAGAGAAATATTATGATATTAATATTGCAATTGAATATTCTTGAGATATATTTTTCTTGGGAAAACCTATGATCATAAAATAAAATGTATAATGTATGTTTGATTATATGTTTGTGTGCACGCGACTAATTATTAAAATGTATTAAATCACGTAAAGTGTAACACAAGGGAAGTGAAGCTCTTATATTTGTTGTGATCCAAGTATAAGGGTAATGAACAGGTTGTCCTGTCTGGTTAGTATAGCTGCCGACAGGTATTATTATTTCTAATACTTGATACGATGTTTGGTCTTCCTTCTATGTGTTGTGATCCAAGTAGAAGGGGTGTGCACACTAGGGTTCTTTGAGACAACTCTGCTGGTCTTGAATTATTTGGGGTAACGACCTCTTGATGAAGTAGGTGTAGGGGTAAAGCCTCGGCCTACTGGCGTTCTCGTTCCCTCAAATTAAAATTTGATTATGTGTTTGTCATTATTAAATATCAAATTAATAAATAGGTTTATGTGATATTATATATATTGTTTTCTCAAATTTTTTTCATTTAAACTCAGCTACATATTATTTTCTAAAATTATTTTCAATTTGATTATATTTTATTTTCTTAAATCATTTTCAAACTTAATCGTTTTATGGGATAGAGTTGGAGTTATTCGATTTCCTGATTTTGGGAGTTTTTCCCTTGTTTTTCTTGCATTCTTATGTTGCAGGTTATTGGTTGCGTGGGAATCGTGGAGTGAGAGTCACCTAGAAACATAGCTTCTATTGAAGTCGTATTTCAGTTTAAATTTACCTTAAGTTGTTTAAATTTTATATGGACACAGATTACGTTTCAGTCTTTTCTTATGTTGTAAGACCCTTTGTTGGATTTAAAGTTATTAAGTTACTTCTTAGTTGTTAAGCCTTACATTTACTTTATTAGAAATAGATGTGGGGGTAACACTCCCATGAGTAGGTTTTGGCTCATGTTTTTCATAAAGGGTGTTTTCAAAAGTTCGACCTATTCTGAGGGTGTTACAAAGTGGTATCAGTAGCTTAGGTTTGTTTTGGTCAAATCTTAGGGTCGTTTAGGAATTAAAGTTGATAAAGGCTTAAATTAAAAATAGGTTAGATGGTACAAGGTAAAATTATTTTAAATAACTTAAGTAAGTTACAAATAAAAATAAATTATGAGAGTGGGGACAAATGAGTTTATTGTTTTGAAGTACTTTTAAGTACTTAGTAGTAGTGTGTTATTTCTTTTAATTAAATCTTCATTGTCTTTCATTTTCTTTTTGTTAGATGTCTCGATTCCATTGCACTGCTAAGAAAAGTGTTAGAAATTTTCGTGATGCACCGTACCACCTTTCTATGAAAGCAGGAGAACCCATTTCGTCATATATCCATCGTCTCCGTGTAAGCATGGAGAACTGCCACCTAAATAAGTATCATGACAACTCTGATTATAACACACCACCTAAGCAAGCAGATGTCCTTATTCGAACCTTAAGTGATGTAGGCCCTTATGCCGAACTTAAGAAAGAATACAACGACATAATTAAAAAGGGGAGACCCAATTGGGAAAGGTATGCGGATGAAAATGAGAAATAATTCCTTATTTTAGAATATTTAGAAAAGAAGATGATCAACCCTAAGGCGAAGTGGATTTATAATGTATTTGGGAGCTCCTATGACTACGAGGATGAGAGTGACAGGGAAGATGATAACACCGATACCATACTTATACTTATTCAATCTGAAGATGAAGAAAACTATGAACCTAAGGAGGACTATGTAGAAGATCCTGAGGAGGATCCCGAGGAGGATTTTTGAGGAAGAACCAGTTCGAAAGTGATTTTCATGATTACTTGTTAACTAGAAAAATGGGATAGGTTGGAATTTGTCAGCTTTAGATTATTTTGCTAGTTGTCTTTATTTTTTGAACAATGTTGATTTTATTTATTGTCATTGGATTATTATTTAAAAATTTATATTAATGAATATTTTCATGAGTCTTTTTATATTGTGTGTGCAAATTGTTTCCTTGTCTTTTCTTTCAATCTTGAATATTGAGAATAAGTGTGTGTATGAACATAATGGAAACGCTAGTAGTAAACACTTAGGTTCTTATATAGGCAGCCTATGCAATACCCGAACGTTTACACTCGATCTCACAAGCGCCAACAAGCAAATAACATGGCTGAAACACCTGAACAATTAGCAGCTAGAGTGAGGGTACTTGAGCAGTTGTCACAAAACATAGGACTACTAGTGCAAAACCAAGCTAACAATATGAACAATGGACATGATGACCCCCAAGCTGTCATGGCTAAGAACATTGCCACTTTAAAACCCCCTATCTTTGTTGGGAAAGAGGACCCTATGCTATTAGAGAATTGGCTACGTGACATGGAGAAAATTTTTACTACAAATGGAACACCTGAGCCCCAAAAGGTTAACCAAGCCACGTTTCACCTACGTGAGGATGCCGACACATGGTGGGAAACTGAGGGACAAACCATTAGTAACCAACCAAACTTTAACTGGGATTCTTTTAAGGTTTCTATTAGAGGTCGATTCTTCCCTGAACATATTATGAGACAAAAGTGCAATGAAGTCAATAGGTTGAACCAAGCGAAGTTTATGAGTGTCAAGGAATATGCCCAAAAGTTTAATGAGTATGCTAAGTTTTGCCCTAACATGGTCCCTGATGAAGTTTCTAAGGCCTAAAAATTTGAGGATGGTTTAGCTTTCAGGATACAAACTAGGTTAGGAGGAAGTACCTCATCTACCCTTGCAGAGGCTTATTCTAAGGCATGTAATATGGAGAGGACTTACAAAGAGAAGAAGACGTGTTGGGAAGGAACAAGAGGAAAGACCAAAGTAATGCGGATAGTCAAAGTAATGATAAAAGACCTCGTTTTGGTAACAATGGGGGTAATGGTAGGAGCAATCACCACGGAGGAGGACATAACAATAGGAACTACCAAAACCCTAGACATAATGAAAGCCAGTAAAGGAATGGTAACAAGAGGGCTTGGGTTTGTAAGAAATGTGAGAAGAGTCATTCGGACTATACGTGTCAAGGCGAACCAATTAAATGTTATGCTTGTGGCGAAGCTGGACATAAGGCTAATTATTGTCCCAAGAGGCAAGAGGTAAACCAACCAGGGCAGAATGGACACAACAAAGGCTATAACAACAATGGAGGAGGATCTAGGAACCATAACTTCAACAACCACTAGTAGAAAAATACGTATTTGTTGCTAATCATTTGCTGCGGTTTTTATATATATGCTGCAATAAGTAGGAAAAAGAATTGGAAAAAAAAACAATTAATTGCTGCGGTTTTATAGAGTGACCGCAGCAAATACTCCATTGCAACATTAATTGCTGCGGTTTTTCTAGGGACCGCAGCAAATAACCCTTACACAATTGCTTAATTGCTGCGGTTATCATGGAGACCCGCAGCAAATACCGTTACAGCATATGATATATACACATGAGGAGCATTAATTGCTGCGGTTGAGGCTATGGACCGCAGCAAGTAACCGTTGGAAAATATAAAATTTACACAGCAGTATACAGTAGCATAAACCCGCCATTTCTTTTTTCACAAAACTCTTCTACAACGTACACTATACACTTTGCTTCGTTCTCTCAAGCCCATTGAAAAAACGCTTCATCTTCATCTTCCTCTTCATCTGCTTCGTTGCTCTTCTTCATCTTCACAAACGTAACAACCTTCTTCTTCAAAGTTCTTCATCTTCATCTGCAAACTCGAAAAACGCTGTGTGTTAACGATTTCTTCAAAGTTCTTCATCTTCTTTGTTCATAAACCCATGAAATTTAAAAATTGGTCTTGTTCATCTTCAAAACTCACGAAATTAAGGTATTTTTTCTCCTTTTAATTTGTTAAGCATTTAAGTATTGCAAGATATTCATGAAAAAACTCAAAAATTATGGCAAACGTTTGGGTCTTGCTTTTGCTTATATGCTAGTATCACAAATCTAAATATGTACTGTGTTCGTTTATGCAAACATTTAGTTACTTGGAGTTCATTGATGTATGAGTATATCATTATATGTTATTTTGATGTGGTTTCTCTTCTAAAGTGCTCATGTTCAATCATTTCGAGGGCATATTAATTTAATGGCCTGTTTTGTTGTTGGTATTTTATGTTGGTAATGGGGATGATATGTGGTTTCAATTTCATGAAATGTACAATGTTATCCCCTTGGTGATGAAACTTTGGTCACAAAAAATTATTTTGTTTACAATTTTCCATCACTATTTAGTACCACATCTCAAAATGACTTGGTTTTGTTTAGTTTAGTATTCTTGGATGTGGCAGTAGTCTTTTTGAATATTGGTAATAGGAAAAATATTGGTTTAGTTTAATTTAATAGTTTATGAGTTAATTGGCAGTAGTCTTTTTGTTTAGTTTAATAGTTTATGCTTGTTAATTTGATGGCCAAGGAGGAATTAAATGGAGCTAGTATGCATAAAGTTATCATGATGATTGTGGTGGATACAAATTCAAGAGATAGGGTAGATGTCGTTGAGAATTTTTGATATTGGTGAATGTATTGAATAATTATTGTTTCTTGAATGGATTAGGAGAGTCTCACGAAAATCATTGTTTTATTTAAGTGAATAGTTTGACAATAAGGAAGAGATTATTGGACTTGGTATGTATATGAAGTATGTATATTTAGGGTTAAAAGATTTGGTATGATAAGAGTATATTTTTTTAGGGTTAAATATGTTTGTTAGAAATAAGTATATATGTTTAAAAGTTTTGTGTTAATTTTGTTTTGAATCAATTAATCACACTAAATAGGATGACAAAAGATCGTTCTTGGATGTATGGAAGCATTGAATCGTCGGAATTTATTGATGGCGTATTATAATTTTGTAGTATTGCGGTTGAACATCAAGTTAGGACTGGGGGAGTTGTGTTTTATTGCCCATGTGTCAGTTGTGGCAATGTATCAAAGGTATATAGTGTTGATAACCTTAGGGAGCACATACTTCGACGTGGGTTTAGGCCTCAATATCATGTTTGGGTTTGGCATGGTGAGGAGGGAGTTTACAAAGAGAAAAGTGTTGTTGAGGATGTCAATGAGGATGTAGTAGATCATGTTGATGGGTATGAGACAGATGAAGAGAATGTCGATGAGGATGTGGATCGTGTTGATGAGATGATGGAGGGAGTCGAGGATGAGTTAGGAAAACGTCCTCGTGTTTTTGACTTGTTGACAGAGGCTTCTCAAAAGCCTTTGTACCCTGGATGTACAAAGTTCACCAAACTAACAGCAGTGTTGACAATTTTCGACATTAAGTCAAAGTTCAATTGGAGTGACGCTAGTTTCACAATGTTATTAGAAGCGTTAGGTGAGATGCTTCCTGAGGGAAATGAACTTCCAAAGTTGACATATTATGCCAAAAAGCTCATGTGTCCTTTCGGCTTAGAGTACATGAATATTCATGCGTGTCCGAATGATTGTGTGTTGTATCGGAATGAAAACGAGAACTTAGAAGAGTGTCCTAGGTGTGGGTTATCCCGCTACAAGCGTAAAGGGGCTCGGGATGCTAAAGGGCCCCCGGCTAAGGTATTGTAGTATCTTCCAATAATACCTAGATTCAAGCGCTTGTTTTCTATAAAGAAAGATGCGTTAAATATGAGGTGGCATGCAGATAGGGTGAAGAAAGGTCACTTACTCACACATCCATCTGATTCTCTGGAGTGAAAGAGTATTGATAGGTTGCATAAGACTTTTGGGGATGAGGTTCGTAATTTAAGGTTCGGACTATGTACGGATGGAATGAACCCATTCGGCAATCTTAGTTCTCAACATAGTACTTGGTCGGTACTTTTAGTGATCTATAATTTGCCACCTTGGTTGTATATGAAGCGTAAGTACATAATGCTTTCGCTTCTTATCTCGGGTCCTAAACAACCTGGCAATGACATAGATGTGTATCTTGCACCTCTCGTTGAGGATTTGAGAAAAATGTGGGATGAAGGCGTTTTAGTGTTTGATGCTTATGTTAATGAGGAGTTCACCTTGCGTGCAATGCTTTTATGCACCATTAATGATTTTCCGACATATGGCAACTTATCGAGGTATAAGAACAAAGGGAAGAAAGCATGCCCAATATGTATCGATGACATGGAATCCACGTGGATTCCTAAGTGCAAACACGTATTCATGCACCATCGAAAGTTCCTCCCACGAGACCACCAATATCGTAAGAAGAAGAAGTTGTTCAACGGGGAGGTTGAGGACTGTGTAGCTCGTCGACTGTTGACCGATTATGAGGTTTATTAACAGGTTAAGGGAGTAGAGACTGTATTTGGTAAAACGGGGCAAGTGCAAGGGGGTGAAGACCGATTATGGAAAAAAGAATCAATCTTTTGGAAGCTTCTATATTGGAGAGATCTACAGGTTAGGCATTGTCTTGACGTTATGCATATAGAGAAAAATGTATGCGATGCCATACTTGGGACTCTCATGAACATTCCGGGTAAGACAAAGGATGTTAGGGCCGTGCGAGATTGGTTTGAATGTAAGGGTCTTCGTCCGGAGTTGTGGGCACATGTTAAGGTGAGTAAGAAAAGAAATAGAGCTGATGAAGTTGGTGGCAGTAAGAAGAAGATGATTAATGACAAAGTTTATTTGCCTCCAGCTTGCTACACATTGTCCAAAGCAAAGAAGCGGACATTTTGTGAGTGTTTGTATGGCATTAAGGTTCCGTCTGGGTACTCATCCAACATGAAGAGATTTGTGAGCCTAAATGGTGAGCTGAAGTTGGGAAGCATGAAATCTCACGATTGCCATGTAATGATGCAAGTGTTCTTACCAATTGCAATCCGTGGAATACTGCCAAAACATGTGAGATATGCTATTACCGAACTATGTTCGTTCTTCAACACAATTTGTAGTAAAGTTCTTGATCCCTTTAAACTTGATGCACTTCAACTCGACGTGATTGTAACTTTATGCAAGTTTGAGATGTATTTTCCACCTCTTTCTTTGACATAATGGTTCATCTTATTGTCCATCTCGTTCGTGAGATCAAGCTTTTGGGTCCAGTTTTTTTAAGGTGGTGTTATCCTTTTGAAAGACACATGGGTGTTTTACAAAACAAGGTGAGGAATCCAGCACAACCCGAGGGGAGTATGATTCAAGGCACTGTGAGCGATGAGATTAGTAACTTTATAGCCGAGTATTTGGCCATGGCAAAGCCTATTGGACTTCCAACCTCTAAACATGAAGGAAGGCTTGAGGGAAAAGGAACAATTGGCTCCAAATCGGTCACACCTCCTCCAGAAAGCCTTCTACAAGCACACTTGTATGTGTTGCATCATATTCCGAAAGTTCATCCTTTTTTGAGTGAGAATTTTGATATATTGCGCGCAAAACATCCTTCTAAAGGGGATAGGGAATTGATACAGTTGCATAACAAGACGTTTATTAATTAGTTTCATAATCGAGTAATATGCGAAGAACTCAAGGGTGTATCCTAAATTGTTAAGTGGTTAGCTTTTTGTCCTCGTGATGATGTCAACAAATATGAGGGTTACGATGTCAATGGGTTCACATTTTGGACTGAGGGTCAAGACAAGAAGTCATCGTATCTACAGAATAGGGAGGTTTCTATTTTGGCGTCATCTACATTTTACGCGAGTGTGAAGGATCAAGCGCCGGTTGATGCTAAATTGGTATACTACGGGCGGGTACATGAAATATGGGAGCTTGACTACTCTACTTTCAATATTGGTCTTTTCAAATGTAAGTGGGTAGATAATAATCGACGATGCATAAAAAATGACGACCCTTGTGGATTCACTCTTGTAGACTTAGCTCATTTGCGTGATAGTGAGGAGCCATTCATACTAGCCACACAAGCCAAGTAAGTATTTTACATTAAAGACCCGTCCGATAAAAAATGGTCTATTGTTGTACCGGGAAAAAGAAGCATCCTTGGTATAGGTGATGTTGAGGATGAGGAAGAATATGAAGATTTTGAAGACTCCCCTCCTTTTATCAATCCAAAATCAGTGGATCAAGATGATGTAGATGATGTAGATGTTGGTTATATGCATGCAGATCACACGGAAGGAATACATTTGAATTAAGTGATTCACAAGGTATGAATTTAAAGCTTTTTAAAGTTTTTTTTGGCACTTGGTTTGTTTTGCATGAAACTTTGCACATAACACTACGAAATATGGGGTCACATATCGAAGAGGGGAGTAAGTATTTCTATTATATTATAGTTTGCCAATTTGAATTTACTTCTTTTGATTCAGTCATTAAACTAATACATGACATTCGATTTCTATTGATTAATTAGGAAAAGCGTGGTAAAGCTTTTGATTCTGCAAGCAAAAGGAACTTTTACCATCGTTTGGGCCAGAAAACGTACGATGAGGTCCGAAAAGAGTGGGTGGATGTGGGTTTATACGCCAATCAAAGTTCATCCACGCCCTCATCTACGACTACCTCCGCATCCGTGAATACTCCTGCTGGAGATCGGGTGCGTGATTGGTATTGCGGGCTTCATTCCCGAGATACAAGTGGTAAATTTACCATTAATGATCCGGGAACGAAAAAGGTTGTTGATGTTGTGGTGAGTTTTGAAATTATTAAGTATATTCTTGATTTGTTTGTATTCTTTAGCTTTGATGTACTTATACTAATTGCTATATATGTCACTTTTTATTTGAACAGATGGGCTAGAAGGAAAAAGAAGCTACGGGGGAGTTCACCCGAAGAGGCAATGTTGACGCATTGCATATGGTCTTAGGGAAAGACCACAGTGCGCGGGTAGTCGGAAAAGGAGGCGTCCTGTTGGGGTTACAGAAGGCATTCGGCAAAGACTGTGTTGCTACTAAATCCCAAACGGCGCTGCGGGATGAAGTAGCAACCCTCCGAGTGGAGATTACAAAGGACGTTCTTGCCAAGCTGGCCGCCGTGTTGCAGAAGATGAGAGCACCCATTGTTGACTTGGCAAACCTGATTGTCGAGGATCAGGAAAGTCAACATGGGGATCCTAACGCTTCGGTCGAGCCAACACCTGAGCCCATTACTCCCGTAGCACCCCAGCTCATTACTAATACCCCTGAAGGGGAAAACCCCACACCGAAGAACATAAACTCCGTTGCTCAAAATCCGGAGCCAACTCCAAAGCCAGTGCTACAGGCACAAAGTTTTAAAATATATAAGCACTTATTAATTTAAATTGCAACGCATTTTAATATTTTATTATGATGCTTATTATACTAAACGACACAATTTTCAGGAGGCGACTCCATGTTCTCTTTTGCTGCCTCAGTTAGGTGTTGCTAGTGATGGCGACTTAACTGAGGTTGCATATGGTGTGGCCCAGCCAACCAAAGAGGGCCAAACAGTGCATTCAATGCCTGTTACAAGTGGCCACATCAGTGTGGCCGTGGAAACTATTGTAAAGGGGTTTGAAGATTTCTCACTCCGGGTTCCAATGCCAGCATGGAGCCTTGAGAAACTATTAGACGCCCTAGGTAGTTTCGTCAAATGGCCATATGCTTGGGTCCGATTCACTAACATGGTAAGAATCATTTGTACCTTTTTTTTATTTTTTAATTGCATGCTCACATTAATTAAATTGTATAAATTGAAATAGCAAAAGAGTCCAAAGGTGTCGACTGGGTCAAAGTCGATGCCAAGCACTCCAATTTTGACTCATGAGGAGCTAAAAGATCTCTCTCAAGATTGCAAATGGCTGCATTATTGTGCATCTCGCATAAGTGAGGCGGACCCACTCATTCTGAACCTGTTGAAGGAGCAATACTGCTTTTTAGAGAGCCCGTTTGTAATTATTGGTCCTAGTGACATCGGGCAATTTTTGAGAGGAGAGATGCTGAACGTAGCTCTTTTCCATGTCTACATGAGGTGATGTTCATTATCTTACAAGTTAGGCATTGTTGTTTAATTGTTTTAATAACCGAATTACTAACAAAATTTTCTTATTTGTGAGTTTAGTGCGGCTTACGAGGAGCTAAATTCTTGCGAACCTCCAATAAAAATTGGATGGTTTTGTCCAGAGTTGATTTCGGGTAGTAAATGTGTAAATGATCCAGATGACGTCAGAGCATACATTGAGACTGCTTTGATTAATTCCCTTACATCTAAACACACGTTCATTCTGGCTCCATATGTGGAAGGGTAAGTTTTATTTTTGAAATTGAACTTATCTTTTGATTTTTAAAGTCACCTAATCTCTAATTTGTTGATTTTAAATTTTTGTTTATAGTTTGCATTGGATCTTTTGGTCATATGTCCTTTAACGAACACTGTGCACGTCTTCGACTCATTACAAAAACCTCAAAGCCCGCCTCGCAATACAAAATTCAAAGTGTTGTTGAATGCGTACGTAATATTAATTATTTTACCAATTTGATTTAATTAAGTGTTATATATATATATATATATATATATATATATATATATATATATATATATATATATATATATATATATATATATATATTTATATATATATATATATATATATATATATATATATATATATAGTATTACTTTTCCAATGCGTTTTAGCACAATGAAAAAAGTTCGTGGACAAATGCGATCTACATCCAGAGCCACTTTTCCAAAATGGACAACAATAAAGGTACACAAATTCCATTTTATGCGTTTTTAATCGTTTTTGTCAATTTCGCGCGTAAAGTAGCTCAAACTTGGTATGTTATGCAAGAAATTTGGCCCACAACACTATTTGGTATTTATTATTGTGTTGAAGTGGTTACAATAGAAAATCATAGTCATATGCTGGAAATTACGTGTTAAGTTGGGATTTTATGCGTTTTTAACCTTTTTTGGCACTTTCGCGCGTAAAGTAGCTCAAACTTGGTTTGTTTTGCACGAAACTTGGCACACAACACTATTTTGTATATATTATTGCGTTGAAGTGGTTAGAATTGAAAATCGTAGTCATATGCTAGAAATTACGTGTTAAGTTGCGATTTTATGCGTTTTTAACCGTTTTTGACACTTTTGCGCATAAAGTAGCTCAAACTTGGTTTTGATGCGAAACCGGGGCTGATTAAGGCCTTGGTTATGCAAGTATTAATGTTGTGCGGAAGCTTTGATTAATGACACAGAAAAAAACTACAAATGATCATGAATAGAACATGAAACAACCACAAACACTTAGACAGTTCTGATCTAGCAAACTGTCGAGCAGCCCTCCTTCAGCTCAGCTTCTAGGAGTCCACGGGGTTTGTTAGATTGGTTTTAGGACCTTGATAGCTAGATCCAAGTACCAAAATTCCATTTCCACTTTAGCCTAGGTTCTGGATGCATAGGTTTGGTCTCCACGTGTCGTGCAAGGTGGTCTGGTCACTAGTTTGCTGCTGTGTCGTGAGGTCTGTATACAGCCTTGTGAGGGCTCCTTTGGTATCTTCATTTCATACAACCACATTTGTATCAGATTTGCACGAAATTTGGCACACAACACTCTTTGGTATATTTATTGTGTTGAAGTGGATAGAATTGAAAATCATAGTGATATGCTAGAAATTACGTGTTAAGTTGCGATTTTATGCGTTTTTAATTGTTTTTGTCAATTTCGCGCGTAAAGTAGCTCAAAATTGGTTTGTTATGCACGAAACTTGGCACACAACACTATTTGGTATATATTATTGTGTTGAACTGGTTAGAATTGAAAATCATAGTCAGATGCTGGAAATTACATGTTAAGTTGGGATTTTATGCGTTTTTAACCGTTTTTGGCACTTTCGCGCGTAAAGTAGCTCAAACTTGGTTTGTTTTGCACGAAACATGGAACACAACACTATTTGGTATATATTATTGTGTTGAAGTGGTTAGAATTGAAAATGGTAGTCATATGCTAGAAATTACGTGTTAAGTTGCGATTTTATGCGTTTTTAACCGTTTTTGACACTTTTGCGCATAAATATCTCAAACTTGGTTTTGATGCGAAACCGGGGCTGATTAAGGCCTTGGTTATGCAAGTATTAATGTTGTGCGGAAGCTTTGATTAATGACACAGAAAAAAAACTACAAATGATCATGAAAAGAACACGAAACAACCACAAACACTTACACAATTCTGATCTAGCAAACTGTCGAGCAGCCCTCCTTCAGCTCAGCTTCTAGGAGTCCACGGGGTTTGTTAGATTGGTTTTAGGACCTTGATAGCTGGATCCATGTACCAAGATTCCATTTCCACTTTAGCCTAGGTCCTGGATGCATAGGTTTGGTCTCCACGTGTTGTGCAAGGTGGTCTGGTCACTAGTTTGCTGTTGTGTCGTGTGGTCTGTATGCAGCCTTGTGTGGGCTCCTTTGGTATCTTCATTTCATACAACCACATTTGTATCAGATTTGCACAAAACTTGGCACACAACACTAAGTGGATAGAATTGAAAATCATAGTGATATGCTAGAAATTACGTGTTAAGTTGCGATTTTATGTGTTTTTAAACGTTTTTGTCAATTTCGCACGTAAAGTAGCTCAAACTTGGTTTGTTATGTACGAAACTTGGCACACAACACTATTTGGTTTATATTATTGTGTTGAAGTGGTTAGAATTGAAAATCATAGTCATATGCTAGAAATTACGTGTTAAGTTGCGATTTTGTGCGTTTTTAACCGTTTTTGACACTAACATCTATTTTCTCTTAGTGCTTTCAACAACCTTTTTCTTCCGTTGAATGCGGCTACTACGCGCTGAAGTACATGGACGATATTATAAAATCCGTGAAGGAGTTTGGAGTCGAAAATATAGATGCCGTAAGTATTTGTTACGTTCTTATATAATTATTGGTAAAATCTAATGTTTATATATTAATCTTTTATTTTTATATTATATTATAGGTTTTAAACGACATTCCGAGGGAAACACGCACTTTGAGAAGTGGAGAGATGCACGATTTAAAAGACAAGATTGCCGCGTATCTTGCTAATTTTTGTCCTTGCTAAATTGTAATTAGTATAGATTATTTTTTAGGACTTTAATGTATATTATATATATAATATATATATATATATATATATATATATATATATATATATATATATATATATATATATATATATATATATATATATATATATATATATATATATATATATATATATGTATGTACGTACATAATATTATATTATATATACGAAGAAGAGTTTATTATTACAAAGAGATTATTGTTGATTATTTGTGATTATCATTGGATTAATCATTGTTATTACATTGTATTATTATTGGATTATTATTATTATAAGGATAAAACTAAAAAAGAAAAAAAAAGAAGCAATTGCTGCGGTCATAGGCAAAACCGCAGCAAATAATGCCCACTTATTTGCTGCGGTTTCACCTCTGACCGCAGCAAATACTCCTCCTTATTTGCTGCGGTTTTGTGTTGACCGCAGCAAATAATGCCCTTTTTTTCTGCGATTTTGAACCGCAGTATTTAAAGAAGGACACTTGCTGCTATCACTATTGCTTGGGGCCAAAATCGCAGCAAATAATGGCCAAAAACCGCAGCAAATGAGGTTTTTTCCACTAGTGAACAACCGCTCGAACAATACTCAAGCTGGAAGTGGTCCAGCAAATGACAAGTACAACGCCAACAACAATCAGAACAACAATGGAAACAATGGAAATGGAGGACTCACTTTCAATGGGAGACTCCACGTTATGAGCAAGATTGAAGCTGAGTCGGACGCCAACATTGTGACGGGTACTTTCCTTGTAAACTCTAAACCTGCTTTTGTACTTTTTGATTCTAAAGCTTCACATTCCTTTTTATCTAAATCTTTTATTAAAAAACATTCCTTTAAACCTTTTTCCACATGTCAAGCTAAGGTAACCACATCCTCTGGTGAAACCTTTCTTAGTAACAACCTTTACTTAGGTATGCCTATTGTTATCTCTGAAACCAAACTACCCGTGAACCTTATTGAGTTTAATTTAAAAGACTTCGATTTGGTTTTGGGAATGGATTGGTTAAGGAAGTATCAGACAAAAATCAATTGTGCTAAACAGAGAATTACCTTTAGAGGCCCTAAGGGAAATAAACTAACCTACCAAGAAACTACTTCCGAGCCACCAAAGACCAAGCTTATCTCCGCCTTAAATCTCAAGACCCATCTTAGGAAAGGCTATCCCGTATATTTGAGCCATGTAAAGGACACGAGCATGAAAGAGGACGAGATAGGAGAGATACCTGTACTTAAGGAGTTTGTTGATGTGTTCCCAGATGAGATTCCAGAGATACCACCTGTGAGAGAGTTAGACTTCAAGATTGACTTAGTTCCGGGAACAAGACCCATTTCAAAGGCATCTTATAGGATGGCACCTGCCGAGTTGCAAGAGTTGAAGGTACAACTTGAGGATTTGTTGGATAAAGGATATATAAGACCAAGTGTATCACCTTGGGGAGCCCCAGTGTTATTTTTCTTTTAGTGTTATCCATTGAATAGTCGCAAGTTGGTCCTAAATTCAAAAACAAAATAGAGGGAATTTTTCTGTCCACATTCATATGTCTATATATAATACACAATCCACAATTTTAGCAATACATGCCTATTACTTATAATTTGTTCAAGATTATTTATTTTAAAATTAATATTAAATTATTATTATATTTTGTTTCTTATTATTATTCAAAAATAAAAAGATAATTTTTTTCTAAAAATTAAGTTCAGTTGATATAACACTAATACGATTAACAAAATACTAATACGATTAATATTTAAAATGGGAAAAATGAAAAGCATTATAGTGAGTAGGGATGGGCATGGTTTGAATCTGGGACAGGTCCAGCTAGAACCAGATCCAGACCCATTTTTTTTATTAAACCCAAACTCGGACTCAAATCCATACAATCTGTAGACTCAATTAGGAACGGGAACAGCAACAAGAGGGGGGGTGAATTGTTGTTGTTACTAGTTTAAGCATTTTTGCCCTGTTTTTGCGGAATTGAATAAAATAAATAAAGCTTAAACTTAGAGCGAAATAATTAAAAGAGACAAACGTTTTTTACGTGGAAACCTTCTAGGCCTAAATAGAAGGAAAAACCACGACCCCTCGGGATTTCTAAATTCTCCAATATGTTTAAGGCAACTCGTTACAATTACATTAAACATCTTACTTCACTCGAAGCGCATCAACTAGGCCAACTCTTCTCTCTTAAATTGCTTCACTCAAAGCAACAAACTTAGCTTCACTAAAAGCTAATTCTCACCACTAGCTTCACTAGAAGCTTTCTCCTTAGCTTTACTCAAAGCTGATCTCTTCTCTAGCTTCAATAAAAGCTATCTAATTTCCCCTTAGACTCACCCGAGTCTAATTACAAATTCTCTCAAAAACCCTTACAAAGGATAAAAATTCTCTAAAAATAAAATCAATGAGTTGCACAAGAATATATTATAAATTAATTGGCATTTTAAAAACAAAATTTTCTTGTAAAAATTCTCCCAAAATTACGTATGATTTAATGGCTCATACTAAGGCAAGTTTTTATGAATAACCGAGTCTCTTATTTATAGAGCTAAAATCCCTAAGAATAAGGAATATTCCAATCCATTATTCCATTATCAAAAGATCATGGGAGTAATGTGGATAAAGCAGCCATACGGTTATTTAATTAAGTCAAACCAGACAGAAATAACCGCTGTCTTCTGTTCCCTTCAAGCAGCAATTTCTTCAATAGCTGTTCCTGTTCCAGTACTAATTGCTAGAACGTGTTTGCTATAAATAGAAACGGTTATGCTTATTACGAATGGTTACTTGCTAACTTGTAGGTATCAGGACGGTCAAGAATGATAGCTAAGACCCATTCAACAACCACTAATTCTATTTTTAGTAAATCCAATATTTACTAAAAATAGATCCTAAAATAAAGGATCTTAGAAAATAAGGACGTTAATTCATTTTATTTAAGAAAAACGATTTGCCAATTAATTTAATAAATCACTACTGCAACAAATTAATTTTATTAAATACATTAACTAAAAATACTAATTAAAATATAATAATCAGAATTTTTAGTCAACGTAGTCAACCTTCAGCTCAGGAACAGTGTGATGTCTCCAGACTTCAGTTTAGCTAGAACATCCAACTTGGGAACAGTAGATCTGCTGTCTCCATTTTACATCCCAAGCGATATACTTCTCCTAACATCAATTGAAACATTTTGACATGTACGTTTCCATAAGCTAAGGCATAGGTACTATCAACGATCATAATCATAATCGGATATCGACCTGCACAATCTCTAAAAACATGTTCGCTTAAATAAAGTGTAGTCATCATCAAAACTCAAGAGGTCCAACAAATTCCCCCTTTTTGATGATGACAAACTTTTTAAACAAACTTAAACAAAATAGAGTAAAACCAATATTGAAGAGCATGTTCGAGATTAAAACAACTCTACATTACTTAGTAAATTAACTCGTTACAATATAATTTACCAAGCATACATTAAAAACAAATTACTCTATTAATTAGAATTATTTAAAATAACTTAAGCATAATCAAAACATCGGAAGTAGTTTATAACTTAAGATTTCAAATAGAACTTAAACAAAACAAAACTTACCAAACAAAACTTAAAGCACTGTAAGAACTTTTATCATAGCATTCAAGTAATCATCAGAGCATATAAATCATAACAATCAAAGTATGTATCTCAGTATGTATATCAGAGCTAAACTTATTACTAATCAAAGCTTAATTCAAATAAATCATCACATATAATCCAGTTCATATCATCACATATAATCCAGTTCATATCAAAGCATGTATGAGCATGTATGCAGTAGTAAAACATATAGCAATCAGATCATAGAGCATAGCCACAGTCCTAATGTTCAACAGAATAAATGTATATCAGACTAAGCATACTCAAGCATTATTTAAGTTTGTGCTAAATATTCCCCCTTTTGACATCATTCAAAAAGAATTGGAGCAATCAAGCCACAGCACTAAACATATAGTTATAGTCAAAGAGAGAATAAGGATGCAAAAATTAAAAGCGAGTACCAACGAATGCAAACATGATCAACAATGATGAAAATAACAGATATTAAGTAGCACAAAAAGAAAATATGATTCAGTGTATTAAGCAATACCCCAGCTGGTACAAAATGAAAAACATAAAAAGATTGTTTAAGGAGAGTGATAGTTGCAACAAATAAGAAGGAATGAAAAAGGAGAAATTAAGTTGCAGGAGCTTCATCATCAACATATTCTGTCTCCACCTCTACTGTGTCCAGTTTGGCCCTTAAACGTGCTTCCATTTGGTCCATTTGAGCAGATAGTGAGGCTATAGAGACACGAATTTCATCTTTAAACACAAGGAAGCTTGACTGCAAATCATTGAGTTTCAGGAGAATGGAGGTTAGAGGGTCAGTGGGAACTGTAGTGTCACCTAAACCTTGATGTGGTGAAGGGGGTACAGGTGATGGTGATGGTATAGGTGACTTAGGTGGTGAAGATGGTCGTATTGGTGATTGTGGTGGTGATGGTTTATGGTATGACGGTGTGGCAGGTCTAGGTGAGGAAGGTTGGCTTGGTTGTGCTGTTGTGTATGAGGTAGAGTCATCATCAATAACAACAACAGGTTTCTTTCCTTTAGAAGCTAGCCTTCTACTCTTCCTAGGGGTTAAACCAGGTGAAGAACCCTTCTCATTTTTCTTTTCTTCTTCCTCCACAGCAACCTTCACCAGTTCCTTCTCTACTTCCCCCTTACAAGAGTTTTCCTCCTGTTCTTCCTCCTCAGAATGCCCTTCTGCCTTCTCAGTGGCAGAGGGAACAGGCTCCTCCTGTTCCTCGTTGTTTACTTCCTCCTCCTCAACATTTTCTTCAACTTCTTCTTCTTCATTGGTGTCCTCTGATTGTTCAAAAATGTTCTCAAGGGTCCCATTTTCAGTTAATCTTAGGCGTAAATTTTTCAAACATTTTACACCCACTTTGTTGTATGGACCCATGGGATAGTTTGGACCATCAAGAGGAACACCCAATTTCTTAAATATCCAGGTCAACAGTCCACCATATCCTAACACATTCCTTTTAAAAATACAATCATTTAAATGACAAATCATTAAAGAAGGAAAATTAATCTTGATGTGGTTCGCCAGACAGTAGATTAACGTAGCATCTCTAAGACTAACCTCACTTCTTTTGGATGTGCGAGGCAAAATGAATCTTCTTGCTATGTTGTACAACAGTTTGTGCATAGGTGATAGTACATTATGACTAACTTTTCCCTTTTTCTCATTCAACCCTAAAAACTTCCACACCAACTTCTCATTTATACCGGAAAAATTAATTTTCGACCCAACAACATATCTATCAAAACCAGTCGAGGGAACACCCAACCATCCTCCTAAAATCAGGTTATTAAATTCAATTTTGATCCCCTTTACTTCACTAATACAGACTCCATGGTCAAAAGAAAAATTTAAAGCAAACTCACGCATTAAGTTGGGATACATTGGGTTACAGCAATAGTTTCCCATTAAAGATTCCCAAGCTTGATTTTGCAATATGGCGTGAAATTGAGAAAAAAAATTTGATTCATACCATTGTTTGTCCAATCCGAAGCCAACAATCATTTCTTTTGATATCTCTTCAGCAGATACCTTAAGATTAACCTTTGCCCTCTTTGAGGATGATTTCCTCACTGTAGCATCTCCTTTGCGCTTCGAACTTTCATGCACTTCAGAACGATTAGGTATGTCCTGCTGCTTTCTTGATGAAGACTCAGTTTTAGGAGTGAGTGGTGTTGGATAGATGACTTGAAGAGGTGTGGGTTGTTTCATTTTTGGGGTTTGATTCTTGGTTTTCATGGTGGTTTGAAAGTTCAAGAGAAAGAAAAACTAGGTTGAAGACGGTTTTGGGGGTTAAATGCAATTGATGATGAAGTGAAGGATTTGACGTGAGAGAGAGTATAAAATGCATGTGAGGGGACGTGTGTTTAGGTAATTCAAGTTCCTTATTTAATTTGTGCATATGAACACAAAATGTGAAATGGAAACAGACGAATTTAGTGAAGAATTATGATGATTTAACTCCCACTTCTTAAAAAAATGCTGGATAAATATATATATATTTAATATTATGAAGAAAAAATTTTTATGAAAATAAAAGATAAATGAAAATTTTATGCTACAACAATCTGATCAAATCAAACATGCAATCATAAGAGCACTCACAGTATATACTTTTAAATAGTGCGTACCTGATTCTTTCAATAATTGATTTTTCAATCAAGATTTTTGTGGTTGATCGTCTTTTTCAAATTTCCATTTTGTCTTTAAGGATCACATTTATCACTTACTTCAATTCAACTTAATCATGCCCAGTTCTAATCTCATCTTTTCATGTTGTTCCCTTGGAAGCGGCTTTGTCATGATATCAGCTATTTGCTCGTTTGTATTAACATGCTTGACGATAATATTTTTATTTTCGACGTTGTCCTTAAGAAAATGATGCCTAATGTGAATATGTTTTACTCTAGAATGATGCACTGGATCTTTTGAAATGCATATGGCACTGGTATTATCCCAATAAATAGGAACACATTCAAACTTAATACCAAAATCTCTTAGTTGTTGTTTTATCCAAAGCATTTGGGAACAGCAAGCTGCTGCTGCTACATATTCAGCTTCGGCAGTGGATAGTGCAACAGTGTTTTGTTTCTTGGAACTCCATGAAACTAAACATGAGCCAAGAAATTGTACCATACCTGATGTACTTTTTCTATTTACAAGATCACCTGCATAATCTGCATCACTAAAACCTTTCAAATCATAAACATCACTTTTAGGGTAAAATAAGGACAAGTCGTCTGTTCCCTTCAAGTATCTCAAAATCCGTTTTACTGCTGTGAGATGTGATTCTTTAGGGTTGGACTGAAATCTAGCACATAAACCAACACTAAAAGAAATATCGGGTCTACTAGCAGTTAGATATAACAAAGAACCTATCATGCCTCTATACATAGTTTGATCTACGTTAGTCCCATTTAGGTCTTCATCTAGTCTAACATTGGTAGCCATAGGTGTAAGGTTGGTTTTAGCACTGTTTAGTCCATATTTCTTAAGAAGCTCTTTGATGTATTTTTGTTGATGAATAAAAATACCATTTTCAGTTTTTTTAATTTGCAAACCAAGAAAGAAATTTAGTTCTCCCATCATGCTCATTTCAAATTCTGTACTCATAAGGTCAGCAAATTCTTTACACAATAAATCATTAGTAGCTCCAAAAATAATATCATCAACATAAATTTGAACAACCAAAATATTAGAACCTTTATTCTTAAAGAACAAGGTTTTGTCGATTTTTCCTCTTATAAAGTTATTTTGAATCAAAAACTTTGAAAGTCTTTCGTACCATTGCCTAAGAGCTTGCTTCAAGCTATATAGGGCTTTATCAAGCTTGTAGACATGATCAGGACAAGAGGTATTCTCAAAACCTGGGGGTTGTTCCACAAAAACTTCTTCATCAAGATAGCCATTTAAAAAAGCACATTTCACATCCATTTGATATAATTTAAAATTCATGAATGCAGCAAAAGAAATTAAAATTCTAATAGCCTCTAACCTTGCTACCGGAGCAAATGTCTCAGTATAATCAATACCTTCTTGTTGATTGTACCCTTTGACCACGAGTCTTGCTTTGTTTCTTACAATTATTCCATGCTCATCTAGCTTATTCCGAAATACCCATTTCAAACCAATTACCTTCTTGTGTTTCGGTTTGGGTTCCAAGTGCCACACTTTATTTCTCTCAAACTCGTTCAATTCATCTTGCATGGCAACTATCCAATCGGAATCCTTTAAAGCTTCCTCGTGACTTTTAGGTTCAAGTGATGATAGGAACGCAAAGTGTGCACAAAAATTTCTCATTTGAGATCTAGTTTGTGTTCCTTTATTCAAATCACTTATAATCAAATCAAGAGGATGGTATTTTTGATATCTCCAAGGTTTTGGCACAAAATCTCTTGTGGAAACAGTAGCATGTTCTGGTTCATCAGCTTGATTAACATTCTGTTCAGCTACTGGATTGTTCTGCTCATCTGTGGGAACAGCTGGATTGGGAACAGTCTGCTGTTCCTGATGTTCTGGCAGTTCCTGAACTTGATCAGTACTTTCTGCTTCTGCTGGAACCGGCTGTTCTGTTCCTTGATCTTGCACTTTAATTCCTTCATCATCATCTTCCAAGTTTGCAAGACCTATTTTAATATTACTTGTTTCCTGTTCACTAGTCGAAAAGTTAGATTCATCGAAAATTATATGAACGGATTCTTCCACACTCATTGTTCTTTTGTTATAAACTCTGTATGCCTTACTATGTGATGAGTAACCGAGGAATACTGCTTCATCACTTCTTTCATCAAACTTACCTATGTTTCTTTTACCATTCACATGAACAAAACATTTGCATCCAAACACACGAAAATAGGAAATATTTGGTTTAACACCTTTAAGCAATTCATAAGGTGTCTTAGAAGTAATTGGTCTTATTAATACTCGATTCAAAATATAACATGCAGTGTTAACAGCCTCGGCCCAAAAATTTCTAGGTAAACCACTAGCAATTAACATGGTTCTAGCCATTTCCTCTAAAGTTCTATTTTTCCTTTCTACTACACCATTTTGTTGTGGTGTTCTTGGTGCGGAAAAATTATGACTTATTCCATGTTCACTGCAATAACTCATAAAACTTGAATTTTCAAATTCATTACCATGATCTGACCTTATGTGAATAATTTGATTATTAGTAGATTTTTGTATTTTGTTAGCGAAGGAAACAAACTCATTAAAAGCTTCATCTTTACTAACTAAAAATAAAGTCCATATAAATCTACTATAATCATCAACAATAACAAACACATATCTTTTGCCACTACGGCTTTGTATTCTCATAGGTCCACATAGATCCATATGTAATAATTCAAGTGATTTAGTGGTGGTCACAACATTCTTTGATTTAAAAGATGATGTCACTTGTTTTCCTTTGGCACAAGGATCACAAATTTCCTCCTTAAGGAATTTTATAGTTGGTAGTCCTCTAACTAGGTCTTTTGATCTTAATGTATTAATCAATGAATAACTAGCATGACCTAGACGCTTATGCCAAAGAAGTGGGTCGTCTTCTATAACACTTAGACACGTTAGACTGTTTCTGGGAACAGTGTCCAGGTCCACCACATAGGTGTTCCCTTTTCTGATTCCCTCAAGAATGGTGTCTCCTGTGTCATTCCTAGAAATAATGCATTTTTCAGAAGTAAAGTTTACAGAGTTACCTTTATCACAAAATTGAGAAATGCTAAGTAAGTTATGTTTCAAATTCTCGACTAAAAATACATTATCAATGGCATGGGAACAGGACCTTCCAACCTTTCCTTTGGCTATTATCTCACCCTTCATATTGTCACCGAAGGTTACTGTTCCCCCATTATAGGCTTCAAGTGAGAGAAACTTAGATTTGTCACCTGTCATGTGCTTGTAACACCCACTGTCGAGATACCATGAGCTGTTCCCCCTCACTTGGACCTGAAAAAAAAATTAATGGTTAGTTACAGGAACCCAGACTTTCTTGGGTTCCTTGTCGATTTTGCAAGAATCATTTTTCTTATTCTGAATGCTATCGACGTAGTTTCTGTTGGAGACAGTGTACTGTTCCTTTTTGGTGCACTGGTCCTTCAGATGACCAGTTCCTCCACAGAAGGAACAAAATCTGTCACTAGGAAGATCAACGTAAGCTTTCTTCTTTTTATTATTCTTAAAGTAATTTAGGCCTTTTGAATTTTTACTTTTGGCATTTTGAATCCATTTGGGAGTAATTTTGATTTTCCCTTTTTCTCTTGAATTTAATTCAAGCTTATCATCATTGTTACGGTTGGATTCTAGATTCAATTCTAAATTTTGAAAATCATTGCACAAATCTTTAGTAGATGCATCATTCAGTTCTTTATTCAAGCCTAATAATTTGTATTGCAACAACTCAATATTAAGAATAACATTTTCTTTTTTAATTCTCTCCATATTTTCCTTTAGAATTATGTTTTGATCCAACAAACCGAAAAATCTGTTTTGGACATCATATCTAAAGGTGTTTATATAGGAGACATGGTCTTTGCTTACTTTAAGCTCCTTTTCTAATTGGAGACACTTAACATTACAATTTTCAAGTTTAACTTGTGTCTCCTTTAGCAACTCTATTAATTTATTTTTACTAAATTTGGATGGATGAAAATAAAATGAGTTAGAAATATATACCTGTTGCGGGTTTGAGAACAATTTCATTGTTGGAGTTAGTAGTGGTTACCTCAAAATCTCCAATTTCGATTACTCTCCAAATTTGATAATTTTCCGCTTTGATAAAGATCTCCATCATATTTTTCCATTATGTATAGAATTTTCAATCGAATATGGGTGGTCTTTGAGTAGAATACCCTTCTTCCATTCGCTCGTTCATAATTGACATTTTCGGGAACACTAGGATTCTGCCCTCAGGGTTTCCTGATCTACTGGGAACAGGGCTCTGATACCAATTGTAGACTCAATTAGGAACGGGAACAGCAACAAGAGGGGGGGTGAATTGTTGTTGTTACTAGTTTAAGCGTTTTTGCCCTGTTTTTGCGGAATTGAATAAAATAAATAAAGCTTAAACTTAGAGCGAAATAATTAAAAGAGACAAACGTTTTTTTACGTGGAAACCTTCTAGGCCTAAATAGAAGGAAAAACCACGACCCCTCGGGATTTCTAAATTCTCCAATATGTTTAAGGCAACTCGTTACAATTACATTAAACATCTTACTTCACTCGAAGCGCATCAACTAGGCCAACTCTTCTCTCTTAAATTGCTTCACTCAAAGCAACAAACTTAGCTTCACTAAAAGCTAATTCTCACCACTAGCTTCACTAGAAGCTTTCTCCTTAGCTTTACTCAAAGCTGATCTCTTCTCTAGCTTCAATAAAAGCTATCTAATTTCCCCTTAGACTCACCCGAGTCTAATTACAAATTCTCTCAAAAACCCTTACAAAGGATAAAAATTCTCTAAAAATAAAATCAATGAGTTGCACAAGAATATATTATAAATTAATTGGCATTTTAAAAACAAAATTTTCTTGTAAAAATTCTCCCAAAATTACGTATGATTTAATGGCTCATACTAAGGCAAGTTTTTATGAATAACCGAGTCTCTTATTTATAGAGCTAAAATCCCTAAGAATAAGGAATATTCCAATCCATTATTCCATTATCAAAAGATCATGGGAGTAATGTGGATAAAGCAGCCATACGGTTATTTAATTAAGTCAAACCAGACAGAAATAACCGCTGTCTTCTGTTCCCTTCAAGCAGCAGTTTCTTCAATAGCTGTTCCTGTTGCAGTACTAATTGCTAGAACGTGTTTGCTATAAATAGAAACGGTTATGCTTATTACGAATGGTTACTTGCTAACTTGTAGGTATGAGGACGGTCAAGAATGATAGCTAAGACCCATTCAACAACCACTAATTCTATTTTTAGTAAATCCAATATTTACTAAAAATAGATCCTAAAATAAAGGATCTTAGAAAATAAGGACGTTAATTCATTTTATTTAAGAAAAACGATTTGCCAATTAATTTAATAAATCACTACTGCAACAAATTAATTTTATTAAATACATTAACTAAAAATACTAATTAAAATATAATAATCAGAATTTTTAGTCAACGTAGTCAACCTTCAGCTCAGGAACAGTGTGCTGTCTCCAGACTTCAGTTTAGCTAGAACATCCAACTTGGGAACAGTAGATCTGCTGTCTCCATTTTACATCCCAAGCGATATACTTCTCCTAACATCAATTGAAACATTTTGACATGTACGTTTCCATAAGCTAAGGCATAGGTACTATCAACGATCATAATCATAATCGGATATCGACCTGCACAATCTCTAAAAACATGTTCGCTTAAATAAAGTGTAGTCATCATCAAAACTCAAGAGGTCCAACACAATCAAAAAAATTTGGACCTAAACATAAACACTTAGGGTCGGACATGTTTAAGGTCTGGATTTGGGTCGACACATATTTTTTTCAGAAAAATGTTAAAAAACAAATTATACTCGATCCAATTCAGCACTAATGTCCCATTTGTTTTTTGAATACTATTCATCTCTTACTCTTAGTTTGTATTTTATTATTAATCTATAAGTTAAGACATAGTTAAATGAGATCTTGTTTGATTTGTCTCAATGCAAGGATTATTTATATATATCAACTTTTCATAATTTTTAATTATGCACAATTAGATGTATTAATGTTTGAATAAGTGCATTGGATAGAGAGCATAAAGCAAATGAGACATTAGTAGTGAATTTGAGGGAGTACAGTTTTCGTCCATTCATATAAAATTATTTAAATATTTTCAACCAACAAAAATCTTCTAATACTTTTTACTAATTGAGCAAACAAATAAATGAAACTTTTCCACATTCAAGTTCTTAGAACGAAATATTTATCAAGTCTACATCTACATTTCAAAGTATATAAACTGACAAAGTTTCAAATCACATAATGTTCCAAAATATAACAAAACTCTTAATCAAACAATTAAATACAAATAATAGCTAACATATATATATATATATATATATATATATATATATATATATATATATATATATATATATATATATATATATATATGTATGTATGTATGTATGTATGTATGTATGTATGTATGTATATGTATATATATATATATATATATATATATATATATATATATATATATATATATATATATATATATATATATATATATATATATATATATATATATATATATATATATATGTATGTATATATACATATATATATATATATATATATATATATATATATATATATATATATATATATATATATATATATATATATATATATATATATATATATATATATATATATATATATATATAATGAAATCGATGCTAAATTAGAGTTCAAACAATGTATTTCAATCTCTAATATCACTAAGATCGAGGTATGAAGTCTCGTGATGAACAAATTACACTTTCAATGAAAACGTTTGTAAGAGATAATAATACAATAAAATGACATAAAATGTTTTAAGGAGGTTTTCCCAATTATGGCTACGTCCTCCAAGGTGTGTAGTATTTGATAACCCTATTTTAATTCCTTTTATGCGTGATATTTATTATGTTTCTTTGCAGTTTTTGTTTCATCTCATTCCTTTTTCTTGGGATTACACGCCATTCAAGGGAAGCATGCGTTTGTTCGTGTTTGTTCCAGGTTTTTCACCTTTTCCTGAGCAAAAGAGTGTTATTGACGATGTTCCCTAATCCCCTAGAGGTTTTGAGGTAGAATGTGAAAACGACGATGTATTAGAGTTCGAACGATGTGTTTCAAACTCCAATATTACCAAGATCGAGCGTATGAAGTTTAGTGACAAACAAATTACGCTAACCATGATTTCGATGTTTGTAGGAGAAAGTAAAGCAATAAAAACGACACAAAGATTTAACGAGGTTCACCCAACTAAGGCTACGTCCTCCGGTGTGTAGTATACTCTACACATAATTACACCCATTTGGATTCCCCAAACCAAGAGTCACACACATGAATACACACTTCAATTTTGTGCACTCAAGTCACACTTAATCACAACAAAATGGATCAAAGCCGAGGAAAAAATGAGGGAAATAGATCAAAAAGGAGTCAAACTCGAACCGAGCAAGCAAGAAGCATCATTCATGAAAAGTCAATTTAAGTGCTGATGGAGATCAATCCACTCGGAGTTTGGTGGATATCTTGATGAAAGGAAAAATTTGGGTTCGTTAGCTTCGAATCAACTGGTCACACGTCGAATGTGAAGTTATAACGAAGGAGATGAAGCATTTCTAAAAATGGCATGTCAAAACAGAATGAGATCAATCGATCGGTCTGTTTGGACCAATCAATCAATCTTATAAGCAAAAAATTCCAGAATGTTGAGCAAGTCACGAACGATTGATCTACATAAGTAGATCAATCGATCTTATTTTGGGTGATGTTCCAGAGTGTACAAAAAAAAATTAAATAGGATATCGACCGAAAATCGCAGCAGCTCTAATCGCATGCGCGTGCAGTACGCCAAGCAGGAAGCAGCAAAATGTCAGGTCCTTGGATTTGAACACGCAATCACCAGCATGCATGCAGAGCACTAGACCAACTGAGACAACTGCTTCTCACCTGGCCAAATTTCAGCAATTACAATTTAAAGGAGACAATTGCATCAGAATTTTACCAGCATTCAACCCACATTTTCCAATATTTTGAGGGTTATTTTCTTATTATTATTAGGGGTTAAATATCCAATTTTGTGAGGGGTATAGATAAGGGCTATTCGTAATAGCTTAGAATTAAGTAGTATTTTAGCAATTTTCATTTTCAGATTTTTTTCATCTTTTTTGCTCTTTTTTTATAAACCCCAGTTTTTTTATTTTCTTTTTTCTCTTTATTGTAGTCTTAATTAACTTTATCAAAGCTTAGTTTTTATTGTTATTCTTCATCTTTTACTACTTTCATTAACTTTTGTTGGTGATTATTTGAAGCTTGCAAACCATTTTCATGGAGCTTTAAGTTTGGGTTTTTTATGGGTTTTGTTTCTTTTCTTGAATCTCTCTCCTAATTTTGGTAATCTCTAATCTTATTTTTTTATTACTTCATTATTATGTATTTGTTCATTTTAGCTATCTCATGATATTGATTTATTTTTGTTTATTATTTTACTCTTGTTTTGTCTATGTTTATGTTATTGGTGTTGGAATGCTTATGTTATATGTTGTTTATGATTTTGTTAGTTGTGATTATGAGTATTGAATAGTTAGTTAGGGGTTGGGGTTAACAAAACGCTTGTTGATGGCTTGATAATAGTGGAATATTGGTTGATGTTGGTTTGAATGGAGATTTAGTAGAAGGACTGCTCCATCAATTGCTTGAGGGTTGCGCTGATTGCTTTTGGGAGGCCAACGAGGGTTGGATCCCCGAATAACCTAAACCTTTGCTTAATGAATGGAGTCGGGTGCAAGGAATCAACGAGATTTGAATCTTATAATCGCCGCTTCAACTAATAGTTTTCCCTTCCGCATACAACAGTAGGGGAGGATTGAAAGATAGTGGACTTTGTGTTGCTCGATTCTCTTGTCTTTACTCAAGAGAGTGAGGAGGATGATATTATCGGAGGTGATAACGAGCCCGATCCAGGATTGGATCACTCTTGTATTGTGTTCCACTTTTCTCTAATCAAACCAAAGAAATACAAAACGTGTACCATATGATAACCTTTACAAGTTAGTTAACCCCATCTCTATTCTTCTTTGTTTGTTATATTTCTAGTTGTAGTTGTAGTCTATCTCATAATCAATCTTCTATTACATGATTCCCCAACACCTGAAGAGGCCCTAAGTCTCGCAACTCATCTCCTTGTGGATCGACCCCTACTTGCCACTACACTTGTTTAGTGTTAATTAAGGGTGTTTATAATTTTTGTTTGATTACAGGCTTTAGCAAAGACATTAAAAATTCCTCTATCAAAATGGCGTCATTGCCGGGGAGTGAGATTTTTAAGACTTACGTTGATTTCTTTGGTGTTGATTGTAGATAAGAAAAATCAAAAAAAAAAATCTTCATCAACCGCTAGTTATTCTTGTTATCAGTTTGAGCATGAGCCTTTTTAGAGGTTCTTTAGGAGATATGGCAATTCCCTCCCGTATGACCATGGTTTTGAACAAGGACAAATTTGTTTAGCTTTGTACATGGGTTTGAATGATAAAACTAGGTACCAAATTGAGACTATTTACGAATATGAGTTTCTTGACCAACCAATTGAGAAAGGTGAGTACATGTATTTATGGTTGGCAAAGGATACTTAAAAGAAGGAAATGCCTAACTCCCCTCCTCTTGACATATCCATTGCTTACTCTTTTGACCTTGTTGGGAATGATGGAAACTCTACTTTGGGTTGTTTTTTGATTGATAAAAACTAGGTCGCTAGTTCCTTAACCCTTCTTCTTCTTCTACCCCATGTCATTTATCCATTGGTTGGTGTAGTGATGATGAGGATGAGTCAATTTATGAAAATGAAGATTTTAAGGAATTTTACATGAGATTGACCGAAGCTATGAATGAATCCTCTTCCTCACCCATCATTGAGACCTTAGTGGATGCTCCTTGTAGTGGTGACACTTTGATAAAGGATACGGTGGACTTTATAGAGAGCCTTTAACCATGTAGTGAGAACTTAGAGGAATGCTTAGGACCCAATGGGCCTTTGGCCTTAGATCTTGACCTAGCATCCCCCTCTTATAATTATTGCTATCCCCCACCCCTTTGTGACTCTCACATGGGTGAGTCATCTGATTTTGTGCATTGTTTACATGAGTCTTCTACTATGTGTATTTATGAGTCTCCTGTTTTTATGCCTCTTTAACATAACTTGCCTATGCCATGTGATCTTGCACCCCTTGCTGGTGAGACTCCTTATGAGGTGTCATATATGCCTCACACGTTTGAGTCTCCA
>NC_080047.1:19887180-19896862 GCF_026212465.1 Amaranthus tricolor
TGTAAATAATATAATTTAATACTACTTATTTATTTTATTTATTTTGTTTTATTACATTTTTTTAAAACTCGATAAATTACGGGGTGTTAAAGACTACCCCCTTAAAAGAAGTTACGCCCTCGTAACTTGCATGGCAACGAGAAACGCAGGACACACTTGCTAACATAATAAAACACTTGCTAAAAGGAAAGACTACAAGCCAAAGTGGTTAATCGTCACTCGCGCGAAATTCCTATCGCCTTCTCCCCCCTTAAGAAGTTACGTCTCGTAATGCGATAACCTGAAAGAGGTGAAGGTACCTTTCCCGCATAGAGTCTTCAGTTTCCCATGTAGCCGCTTCACGCTCGTGATTTGACCACAGGACTTTTACCATAGATATATCCTTCCGTCGTGTACTACGGACCTTCGTGTACAAGATTCGAACCGATTGCTAAGAATAAGACAAGGATGTATCTAATTTTAAAGGTTCGGGATCTAAGACATGAGAGGCTGCGGCATGATTCCGCTTTAACTGAGACACATGAAATACATCATGTACCTTTTCTAAAGAATTTGTAAGGGCTAACCAATACGCCACTTTACCCACAAGTTCCAAAATTTTATATGGTCCTATGAATCAAGGGCTCAACTTCCCATGAGCACCAAAACTTACTACTCCGCACATGGGTGATACGTGAAGTAACACCCGTTCTCCCACGGTGAACTCTTCTGGTCGTCGCTTCAAATCAGCATAAGACTTTTGACAATCTTGTGCCGCTTTCAAGCGATCCCTTATCAACTTCACGTACTATAAAATGACGTAGTACCCATTGTCTATTGCAAGGTCTGCCAAAATTGTGACAGATATCGTGTATCTCTATCGGACACAATAGTACGGGGCACACCGTGAAATCGCACGACATACTTAATGTAAGCTCGAGCCAATTGTTTCATCTCCCAACTACAGTTCATAGGAATGAAACGTGTTGATTTAGTCAAACGATCAACTATGACCCATAACGCATCATTACCTGCCTTCGTTTGGGGTAAACCCACAACAAAATCCATAGAGATATCATCCCACTTCCACACCCGTATCTTCAAAGGTTGTAGTAAACCTCCTGGTCTTTTATGCTCACTTTTAACCTTCTGACAAGTCAGATAGCGCGAGACATATTCTGCAATATCTTTCATCATTCCAGACCACCAAAACATTAACTTAAGATCTTGATACATCTTGTCACCGCCCGGATGGACTGAAAATTTCGTACAATGCGCTTCATTAAAGATACATTCCTTCAAAGATTCCTCCCCCGTCGGTAAACACCAACGATCATTGAACCTCAAGCTTCCATCTTCATGAACAAAGAATCCCTCCGCTTTTCCTTCCCGAGCCTATTCCGTTAACTTCAACAGTTTCGGGTCTTTATCCTGGGAATTCAAAATTTCTTCAAAGAACGAAGGTCGAATAGCCAAAGCATTCAGACATCCCTGTAATGCACCTTTACGCACAACTTCCAAGTTCAATCTAGCAAAATCCCAATGCAACTCTTCAACTCCGTCCAAGGTAGACAGCAAGTGATTAGACTTCTTACTCAACGCATCGGCTACCAAGTTCGCTCGTCCCTCATGATATATGAACTCTAGGTCATAATTTTTCATCAACTCTAACCACCGACGTTGTCGCATGTTTAAGTCGGGCTGAGTATGGAGATACTTCATACTTTGATGATCAGTGTAGATCCTACATTTAACGCCATACAAGAAATGCCGTCATATTTTGAGAGCAAAAAGTATAGCAGCTAACACTAGATCATGGGTGGGTTAATTAACTTCATGTACTTTCAGTTGTCGTGATGCGTAAGCAATCACCTTACGCTCCTGCATCAGTACACAACCTAATCCTTTCTTCAAAGTCATGAAGGCCTGTTCACACTGGTCAGTCCACTCGAACTTCTTCTCTTTCTACATCAACGAAGTCATAAGCCGAGCAATTCGCGAGAAATCTTTGACAACATGACGGTAATACCCAGCCAAGCCTAAGAAACTTCGTACTTCAATGACATTCTTTGGTGACGACCAGCTTCGAACTGCCTCTATTTTCGCCGGATCCACCGAAACACCCTCCTTAGAAACAAAATGGCCCAAAAATGATACCTTTTCCAACCAGAATACACACTTTGACAATTTTGCGTACAACGTGTTTTCTCGCAGGGTTTGCAGGACTAATCGTAGATGTTTCTCATGTTCATACCAGTCCTTCGAATAGACCAATATGTCATCAATAAAGACAACCACAAACTTATCCAAGTACGCACTAAACACTTGGTTCATCAAACACATGAATACAACTGGAGCATTTGTCAACCCAAAAGGTATCACGGTGAACTCATAATGTCCATAACGTGTTCTAAAAGTTGTTTTATGTATATCCCCTTCAGCTATTCTTAGCTGTTGATAACCCAATCTTAAGTCAATTTTTGAAAAGATCCCGGCTCCTCTCAACTGATCAAATAAATCGTCTATCCGAGGTAACGGGTATTTATTCTTAACAGTTACCTTGTTTAACTCCTAGTAGTCAATGCATAACTTCAAACTACCATCTTTCTTCTTCACAAAAAGAATTGGAGCGCCCCAAGGTGAAACACTAGGTCGGATATAACCCTTTTAACAATTCCTCAAGCTGAGACATTAAATCCTCCATCTTCTTCGGAGCCATGCGGTACGGGGCCTTAGAAATCGGTCCCGTTCCCGACACCAAATCTATTGTAAAGTCAATTTCTCGTTGAGGTGGCATGCCCGGAACCTCATCAGAAACAACATCCAGCAATTCTTTCATTATGGCGAATTCCTTAGGATCTTCCCCCATCTTCCCTTCATGGCTGATGTGGCATAAGTACAGAGTGTGTCCTTGTCTCACAAGCCTTTGCAATTTTAGGGTCGACAGTAAATTCGTTTTGGGCCCTTTCGGAAATTTCCTATATTTAACCTTTTCTCCTCGTGGTCCTTTAAGTGACACTCTTTGCTCCCTACATTCAATAGTGGCTTTATATTTTCCTAACCAATCCATCCCTAAAATTACTTCCAAACCCTCTATTTCTAACACACACAAGTTGCTAGGAAAGATGAGTTTCCCTATCCTCAACGGTACTTCCTTATACAACCTATTACAATTGTACAACATTCCCGAAGGAATAGACACCGTATAAGAAACTTTCTCAAATGTCCCTAGATTCAATTCTTCTACTTTACTCTTTGCAAGAAAAGAACAAGTTGCTCTTGAATCAAACAATACATTAACAGCTATAGATTGGATGGTGAACGTACCTGTAACTACATCCGTTGCCTGGTTAGCTTCTCTTGTATTGACCGCAGATACCCGTCCACCAACCGGCGGTGCATCCATTCTTCCCCCAACATTACCCCCACGGTTTGGCATTCTTGATCCTTCGACTCGATTTCCGTCCACCCGGTTTAGTCCTCCATTAATAGGTCGCTGAAACCTTTGAGCAGCATTACCTTGATTACCATTTTCGTACTGCAGATTGACTTGCCTTCCGGAGTTGTTTGAATTCTGCTGCCGGTGTTGCCCACCCGGCTGTTGACTTCCACTCCCTTTCTTAGTGTAGCATTCATACTCCCTAAGTCCCCTTTTGTGGCAAAAATTACACTCAACCAAATTCCCAATGCAATCCTTTCCCGGATGATTTCTCTTGCATCTTCTATAGAAATACTTCCTTTCATTGCCATGTCGGTCCAGTAGTGGTTTAGCAGGCTTCGCGTCTCCCTTAAACCCAGAATTTGTACTAGCTTCTTGCTTTCTTCTGATAAAAGCCCGACAAATTCCCTGATGTCTGGCCAGCAACCTCTTTCCTCTTCTCAAGGACGTTACTCTTCTCTTTTTCTTTCTCCCTGCTCAAAATATCCCCTATTTGAGACGCACGCTTGTACATATGTTCCAGAGTGTTATAGTGGCTCGCTCTCAATGTGTTTTAGAATGTAAAATGACAAACCCAATTCAAAATGTTGCATCTTTTTCTCCTCAATGGTAACATCATCAGGACAGTACTTAATATATTCCATAAACTTATGATAATATTAATCAACAGTCATGTCTCCCATTTCCAAACGAGCGAACTAGTTTGACTTATCTTTTTTCACGTGCAAAGGGTAGAATTTCTCTCGCGTAGCCCTTTTAAACAAATCCCAATCAAAGACTCCTTCAGCGTGTTCAAATAGCCCAGATCTACTATTTGCCCGCCAATAGTCGGCTTCACCAACCAAATAAAATGCAGCCTGGTTGACCTTCAGTTCCTCTGGGCACTCAACTAGATCAAAAAGTTTATCAAATTCCCTTAACCAAAGCTCAAGTTCCGACGGTTCTCCTTTATCATCGAAGGTCAAGGTTTTGCTCTGACTGATCCATTTACTCATTTTAGAGGCTAATTTCGACACGGACCTCCCTCGTGGTCCCCCTACGCTTGATAACGCTCTTACCAGACTTCTTAGCGTGCGGTTCGTACCATTTCTAGACAGTCTTTTTCTTGAAATCGGAGGCATCTTCTGCAAGCGAAAGAAAGGTACTAATCACAAGAATGTCCTAAGATTCGAAAGTTTTGGAGAAAGAACAAAGTTTTGCTGAATTTTGACTTAACATTCAATTAATTATTTATTAGTTCATAGGTATATTTACTTATAAGTATATATATATATATATATATATATATATATATATATATATATATATATATATATATATATATATATATATATATATATATATTAAACTTAATAAAATACTGTAAAAGGGATTCAAATATATAATGCATATCACACCTCATTAAAAGAAGAACAGAAAACATACTATAATATTTTATTTTCCTTGATACATCATAACTGTTTGTCACAAAGCATTTACATTATTTATAAAAGATAATAACTTAAAAAGAAGAAAAAGAAATAAAACATTTAAAGCCAAGCGTCCCAAGTGTCAACAGTTTCATCGTAACTTGCTACATCAAAGTCTTCATCATCCCCATCTTCCCCCAAATTCGAGCTGGAAATCGAACACGCCTCTTTTGATTCACTGTCATTATCACTAGGGGGGTTTGCTGGTACCTCCTCCACTTCCTCCTCAAAATCCTCCTCATAAGACCACCCCCTATCAAACCCAGTCTCATAGCCATACAGATCATAATGCGACCCCCAATTCCCTATCTTATATTTGCTGGAAATCTCTATATAAGTAGGTGGTTCCTGCTTGGGCTCTCACATTTCAATATCACTCTCCAATTGAACCTCGGTTTCCGCTAGTGGTGGGTCAGGTAAGTTTTGCTCTTCCAACGGCTCCATAACTACATCAGGCTCATCCTGTATGTGGAGCTCGCCCTCCTCCACGGGTTCTACCTCTTCATAGGGCTCCTCTTCTTCCATAACTTCTTCCTCTTCGGGGTCTTCTTCCTCCTTATCAAACTCTTCTCCTTCTAAGGGTCCTTCTTGGTGTCTAACCCCACTAGGCTCCCCTCGTGTTAGTTCCACTCTTTTCCTAGATTCGGACAAATGATGCAACTTATTTAGGTCCAAATTTAAATCATAACATACCCTATTAGCTTTTTTTTTAACCATAAGCATCCTTTCCTTATAATCCTGGATACTTTCACCATCCCTTATTCTCTAAATATCATCATTAGAGACTTCTCTCCAAACAGTCTCTGGGTTAAACATCGGTATTTCCCTAGAGTCACTTGGGGTGTGTGGGTCTATAGGTGTCTTCCTTTATCCATATTCCTGAACATAAACATATAAACGAAAACAAAATCAAGAAAGAAAATTAATAACAAAGGACACCTAAAACACTATGTAATTTTAATGGTCCTATTCCAGCTACATCACCAAAATCACATTCAACGATTTTCACATCACATTTGACCATTCCTAGCTCTCTTTTCTAAGGTCAGATATTCCTCTACCTCCTAGGGAACGTTGGCTCTGATACCAATTGTAACGGCCCGGCTTAACTGACCCGAAAAATCATATGAAAACATGATCCCGGTTCACATAGTGGACACTAAAGAAACTTCTTCTCTATGATCGTCAACATTCCATCGATAAAGAAATATAAATAAACAGAAATAAAACATACGGTGGTAGCAAACCTACGAAAAATCCTATCTTACATCTAGAGAGCCTATTGGCCTCTGTAGACTCAATTAGGAACGGGAACAGCAACAAGAGGGAGGGTGAATTGTTGTTGTTACTAGTTTAAGCGTCTTTGCCCTGTTTTTGCAGAATTGAATAAAATAAATAAAGCTTAAACTTAGAGCAAAATAATAATAGAGACAAACGATTTTTACGTGGAAATCTTCTAGGCCTAAATAGAAGGAAAAACCACGACCCCTCGTGATTTCAAAATTCTCCACTATGTTTAAGGCAACTCGTTACAATTACATTAAACATTTTACTTCACTCGAAGCGCATCAACTAGGCCAACTTCTCTCTCAAATTGCTTCACTCAAAGCAACAAACTTAGCTTCACTAAAATCTAAACTCCACACTAGCTTCACTGAAAGCTATCGAATTCCCCCTTAGACTCACCCGAGTCTAATTACAAATACTCTCAAAAACCCTTACAAAAAGGATAAAAATTCTCTAAAAATAAAATCAACAAGTTGCACAAGAAAATATTATAAATTAATTGGCATTTTTAAAAGAAAATTTTCTTATAAAAATTCTCCCAAAATTACGTATGATTTAATGGCTCATACTAAGGCAAGTTTTGAAGAATAATCGAGTCCACTATTTATAGAGTCAATTTCCCTAATAAAAAGGAATATTCCAACCCTTATTCCTTATCCAAAATAATCATGGGAATAATGTGTATTTTAATAACCAAGTCTTCCTACGGTTAATCTTAAAATAGGCATTAAACTTGACCAATTCAAGCCCACGGTTATTTAGCAATAACCGCTGTTCCCATTTACTAATAATAGCTTATGTTCCCTTAAGCAGCAGTTCCCTTATATTAAATTTAGCTGCAGTTCCTGTTTCCAATTATAACTGCTGGAACTTTAGGTTAAAAATAGACACGGTTGAGCTTTCCAATAATAGGGACGGTTGCTTATTACAAATAATAGGAATGGTAACCTATTTTTTAATATTAAGACCGGTTCTAAAAAATAATAATAATAGCTAAGACTTTTTCAACAGCAGTTGTTCCTATATTTAGCAAATCCAATATTCACTAAATATAGATCCTAAAATAAAGGCTTATATTTAGAAAATCACACGTTAGACATTTTAGAAAATATTTTGCCAATTAACTTTAGTAATTTATTAATGCAACAAATCAACTTTATTTAACACATCAACTAAAAATAATAATTAAAATAATAACCAGAATTTTCAGTGGACGTAAGCTGACTCCAGTTCAGGAACAGTGCGCTGTCTCTAATATCCAGTTTAGTTAGAACATCCAACTTAGGAACAGTAGTCCTGTTGTCCCCATTTTACATCCCAAGCGATATACTTCTTCTAACATCTATCGGATCCTTTTGACATGTACATTTCCATGAACCAAGTCATAGGTACTATCAACGATCATAATCACGACCGGATATCGACCTGTACACAATCTGTAAAAACATATTTGTTTAAATAAAGTGTAGTCATCATCAAAACTCAAGAGGTCCAACAAATTTCCCCTTTTTGATGATGAAAAACTTTTAAACAAACTTAAAATAAAATTAGAGTAAAATCAATTTTATAGAGCATCTCAGAGATTAAAACAACTCTACATAACTTAGTAAATTAACTCGTTACAATATAATTTACCAAGAAATCATAGCAACACAGTTTACTCCATATAGTATATAAAAACACAATATAAAATATATGTTTTTAAATAGTTTCAAAAAATAGTTAACACAAATCACTAAGTATTTCAAATGTAATAACTTTGAAATCAGAACAATTAATCATATAGTCAGAGCATATATCTTATACTCCTATCAACAAGGTATTTCAAATCAATTATTAGAACAGTTCATTATCAGAGTCATCAGAGCAACAGTTTCATCAAATAACTTCTATTATCAGAGCAATATAACTTCAACATAACTTCCATTATCAGAGCAATATAACTTCCATTATTAAAGCAATATAAATCAATCAAGATATGGAAACTGTAGTATTCACAACTTCTCTTAAGTTTGTGCATACTTCTTCCCCCTTTTGTCATCAATCAAAAAGAAGTGGCATAGTCAAACCACAGCGCAAACCGTATAGATATTGCCATTGAAGAAGATCGGAAACAGTAAATAAAGACAAGCACCATGTAATGCAATCCAGATCTGCACATATTATAACATCACAGACCAATATAAACTAAAGAAATTGTAGCAGCTGTTTCTTAATTGGTTGATAGTAGGGCCAACAAATTATACAATGGTATAGGAAGAGGAATCAAGGAACAGTCTCAACTTCGTCTATGAACTCAGTCTGCACTTCAACTGTGTCCAGCTTGGCACCAAGTCGGTTCTCCATCTGGATGAGCTGGTGAAGTGTGTGTTGGAAATAATGTTGGTGTAGACTGTATAATTGATGGTTTTGGTGATGGAATTTGGGGTGATGGTTGTGTGGCTGGCTTGGGAGAGGTAGGTACATATATTGTAGGCTCAGGGATGTGGTGAGAGGTGATGTCATCATCCATAACAACCTTACATTTAGAAGCCAATCTCCTACTTTTCCTCTGTATTGAACCAGCCTGCTTCCTCATAGCTATCACAATCTCCTCATCACTTGAGTCACTACCTAGAATGTGATAATCATCATCCTCCATAGCTTCTCCTTTATCTTCTGATTCCCCCTTACTTGCTGCTTCTCCTTGTTCCCAAGTTTCTGTTGTTTCAGTGGGAACAGGCTCCTGCACCTTTTCTTCTTTAACCTCCTTATCTTCCTCACTTAGTTGTTCCCTTGCTTCCTCAACCTTCTCCTCTTCTGATTCAATATACACAGCCTCTTCCACGGCATGTAACAGTATCCCTTCATCATTCAATTTCAAGTGCAGGTTGTGTAAGCATTTAGCACCTATTTTCATATTAGGACCCATAGGGAACTGTAAGCCATCCAGAGGTACACCAAATTTTTTGAAAATCCAGGTCAATAGCCCTCCATATCCAACAAAACATTTCTTTGCAATGCAGTCTGAAAGATGAGAAATCATCAAGGAAGGAAAATTTATTTTAATATGATTGGCCATGCAATAAATCAAGGTTGCATCACGCAGACTGACTACACTACGTTTGGAGTTTCGTGGTAAAATGAATCTGTGTGCAATGATATACAATAATTTATGCAGAGGATACAAAACGTTGTGACTAATCTTCCCTTTCTTTTGCTCAATCCCTAAGAATTTCAGAACAGTTCGTTCATTTATCCCACAAAATACTATCTTCGAGCCAACATGATAAGTGTCAAATCCAACAGCAGGGACATTGAACCATTCCCCCAACATGACACTGTTAAATTCTATTTTTACATCCTTAACAGTGCTAGAACACACCCCACAATCAATAGAAAAATTTAAAATAAATTCACGCATTAGGTTAGGAAATATTGGGTTGCAACTGAAATCAGTTATCAATACTTCCCAGTTTTGATTTTGTAAAATGGCATGAAGTTGCGGAAATGGAGTAGTATCATACCA